>NC_058133.1:513247035-513392043 GCF_016433145.1 Gracilinanus agilis | reverse complement strand
GGGGGGGGGGCCGGCCTGTGGGTGCTCGGTTGTGACACGCATATGCACTGTGGTATGGATAGTGTCGTGGGAGCGTGGCGAGTGTGCAGACGCGACCGTGTGATATTCAGTACACGTTTGCCCGAGTGTGTCTAGTGTGCACCCGCGAGAGGTGCAGGCAATGTGCCCTGTGGAGTGCATGTACACTGTGGGGGCGCCGCGGGAGAGGTTAAATAGGGCCGTCTGGAGGGCGGAGGTGGGGGAGTTTTCCGAACCCTCCAGCTGAAAGCTTACACACCCGGTTCCCGCACATTCTCCCGGGGACCGGCCTAAGGGCCCTTTGGCCCCCTCCTCCCCCCCTTAGAATGATCCCAAGCAGAAGGCCTAGCGGGGGCGGGGCTGAGGCGGGGTCATGACGCAGGCGTACTCTTTCTTGTTCGCCTTCCCTTCCTCCCTCCTCGGTCAGGGTCGGGGGGAGGCCCATCCACCCCCCCAGCCACCGAGATCCGCACCAAGAATCCCAACTTAGACATCAGACTTCCCAGGTCGGATGGAGGCTCCGCCACTGCTGAGTCCAAACACTGGAAGATCGCTCCCACAATGCACCGCGCCCTGCGACCGTGCCCTAGGGATGAGCTTGGAGGACACGAGAGGAAGTACGCCAAGGGCCGGGAAGCGCGGCTCCTTCTGGGAAATGGAGTCCGGAAGCAGATGCATCCTGTGGACACGCACTGGCCAGGACTCCATCCCCCAGGAGGTTTTGTGGCCGGGGCCCCTCCCTTCGAGGAGTATCTGCGTCTGCGCAATAGGGCGCGTTGTGCCCCTCCCTCACATGACCCATCATTGGATCCTGGGGACTTAAAGCAGTTGGGGGTCCTTCTTCGTGTGTGCCAGAAGTGTGACAGCAGTTCTGTATTTCCGTTGTTTTCGGTTCTCTCCGTGACCCCTTTGAGGGTTCTTGGCAGAGATCCTAGTTTGCCATTTCCTTCTTCATCCCATTTAACAGATGAGGAAACCAAGACAAACTAGGTAGTGTGACTCGCCTGGGATCACCCAGCTACTATCTATGCTCACATTTGAACACAGGACCACCCACCTTCAGGCCTGGCACTCTTCGATGAGCTCCTCGTTGCCCCACATGTAACTTTCAGACTCACTCCCTCTGGTTTGGGGGTTCTTTGAAGGCCCCTTTCCCATCTCTGGGCCTCCCCTCGGCCTTGTGAAGGTTCTCCATAGGCAGGTCTACATTCACTGAAATTCTAGTTCATAAAATTCATTTTTATGATGGGATCCATTATGTTTATTGTTTCCCTAATGTTGAATCAGTCCCACAGACCTGGCCATAGTGATGGGCTGCTGGACTCTCCGCTGATGTTTTATTGAGCACCTTGGAATGGATTTTAGGGTTAGGGAGATGGACCCAGGGGCCACCTGATTCTGCACAGTCCTGGAGATAGGAAGGGTTTTTTGTTTTTTTTAATTTTTAAGTACAATAAGACTTTATTTTAGAATGTTGGACCCTTTCTTGGCTCCAGGGTCCTGACCCCTTTTGACTCTCCAGGTTTAGGCATCAAGACCCTATTTGCATCATAGAAAAAATAAATAATGTATGCACCCTACTGGAATTTTGACCAAGAAATAAAATGAACCCATATCTCTGAGGAGAATGTGGCCTGTTTCATTGTATTGTATCCTATTCATTGTATTCGTCAGATCTGGAATAATGTCCAGTGGCTAGGACAGAACATTTCAGGGGGCCACATCTAGCCAGAGGGATGTAGTTTGCCCATCGGGGCCTTAGACTAAAACTACCTGTGCCTCCTCTCCACCCCCCTACCCCCCCCCCCCATCCCACAAAACTTCTAAGTGTTCCTGATCTATTTTTAAAAAACTTGAGAAGAGTTTAGCTGTACCCTGGGAAGAAAGCCAACTACAAGAAGGAACAGTGAGTTTCAAAAGTATCATTATGGTCCCCAGCCTGGGAATCCCATGATGGTCACAGGTTTTTCTGGATCATGAGAGTCTTTAGGGGTATGTAAGACTGAAAATCATGTGCTCAAGACTGTAAAAGGCACAACTCCCCTCCTCCCTCCTTCTGTGGGACTGGACAGAGGGGAGGAGGAGATTCTTGGGCCAAGCAGAAGGAAGATGCGCTGGGGCATAAAAGAGAGGACATTTTTGCTCAGAGCAAGCTGCTTCTGTGGGCAGAATCCCTTTTCCTTCCTTTTCTCTCCCCCTCACCCCGCAATCTGGTTTCTCCAAATAAAGCAGCTTTTCTCTGTCATTATCTTATCAAGTCTTCTGTCTGCTCACTAGAGTGATTTCTGGTGGTATGAGCCTCTCCACATAGTGAGGAAGACAGAAAATTGAGTCACTGTTGCATTAATTCCAGGAGTACTGATTGGTGAATTAATCAGATTGTGTCCCACTGCCTGAAAGCTGGACACACACAAATAGTAACAAGTGACAATTTCCTGCTCATATACCTGAATTGTTGGCGGCTTCAGACCATACCTAAGGCCTAACTGCTTTTTATTTTTTTTTTTTAAACCCTTAACTTCTGTGTATTGCCTCCTAGATGGAAAGTGGTAAGGGTGGGCAATGGGAGTCAAGTGACTTGCCCAGGGTCACACAGCTGGGATGTGTCTGAGGCCGGATTTGAACCTAGGACCTCCTGTCTCTAGGCCTGACTCTCAATACACCAGCTGCCCCCTCTAATTGCATTTTAATCTAGTTTTTGGGTTGACGAATTTGGGACTGAATTCCTTGGTGGGTGAATATCATTTTTAAGAGTTGAGAAATCAAGGTCGAGCTAAGCAAAGCCACCTTTTCCTCAGTTCATCAACTCTCATCAGGAACAGGCATCACCAGGGATGCCCCAATGGGTTCTTGCTCTCCTCCTGTGGCTCTGATGACCATTGGTTGCGTGAATCCAATGGCCACTTGTTCCCAAATAGCAGAAGCCCAAAGTTGGCAGATGTTGGTTCCTTTGTGGTCGCTGGAGAGGCTGTTTCGAGTAAAGTCAGGCCACATTTAAACAGCGTCTGGCCTCTGGGTCGTTCTCCCCACCCCCATCTAAACCTCCTCTGCTGCAGGAGGCAAACAATCTGTATCCCCAAACTACCACCTGCCTCTGGGGAAGGAGCCAAGCCTGACCCCGGACCCCCCCACCCTCGGGGCAGACATGTGTCCAACACTGAGACTGCCATCCGGTCTAAGGCCAAAGAGAGAAGCAGCCATTCTCGGCTAAGCATGGGGGAGGTAGAAGGGGAACCCCTCCCCCAGTCCTTGGGGCCTCTTTCCTGCCTCCTATCCTGGGGCAGGGGGGCCCCTTGAGGGTGGGCTGTCCCTGGAGCCCCCCAAAGGCCTAATTAGCACCCCAGACCCATCACCCCACCCTCCTCCAGGGCCCTGTCTCTCCAGCTTCCCCTCCCCACCCCCCCAACCCCGTCTGTCTATGCCCCAACAGGTCAGCACCATAACATGCCCTTGTAGAGCTGGTCTTTGGCAGAGACCAGGGAGCCAGGGCCAGGGCCAGGGTTCATTGCCACCAGGCTGGGCTCCAGCCTCACAAGTTTTGCCCATGGATTCTGTCTGCCCTTGGCACCACCAGGACCGGCAAACAGACCGGATGCTGTCAGGGCAAGAGTCCGGTGGGGGCCACATCTGGGGACCCGGAAGTGATGTCACCTCAACCAACTCAGCCCTCTGCTCCATGGGGGTGGGGTTAACGCGATGAGGAGGCCGTGGGGTTGTAGTGTGACTGTGCTGCCTGTGCATGAAGAGTGTGAGCACGCGTGGGTGCTGAGGCGTCCTGCCCTGTGTGCAGCGTGCCATGGGGGTGGGAGTGCAGGTCTATCTACCAAGTGGAGACTGTGTACATGGCGAGGGGGAGGCCCATGAGAGTATGAGCACAGGCCTGGGGGGGCACATGCATAGCACCTCCGCAAACGGGCCCCACCTCGGATAAACTTACACGCGCTGTCACACAGGCTCTCGCGCTAACCCGCGTCAAAGGCCTTTTGGCATCTTCTCCCAACCAACCTCGAGCTGGAGGACCAGAGCGGGAGGGGCGGTGGCAAGATAACTGCGCATGCGCACTCTTTCCAGTTTGCCCTCCAGCTCCTCGTCCTTCGTAGGGCTCAGCCAGCCCACTCCCAGTCTGTACAAAGAGTTCGAGTCTAGGCATCAGACAGCTCAGGTCCACTAGCAGACCCGCACCTGCCCAGTCTAAACGCCGGAAGAACGATCCCACAATGCACCTCACACTGCGGCCACGTTCTGGGGACAAGCCGAGGATGAAAGTAAAGATGCCACAGGAAGGGGGTGGGTGGGTGGAGGGACGCAGCGCCTTCTGGGAAATGGAGTCCGGAAGCAGAAGGCTCCTGCGGGCGCGATCGCCCGGACTTCATTCCCCAGAAGGCGCCGCTGTGGGGCTGCTTTCCCCTCGCGTATACGCATTGGGAGGACGCAGAGCTTCTAGGAACTGACGGTGTAGATAATTGGTACTTAGTCCCTCCCTCGGTGCGATTCCGTGTCTACACTTACCTCAATAAAATAGAGGAGGTAAATGAATTGAGACCGTAAACAACAACAACAAAACCCTAAGAAAAGGACAAATGAAAATCCCCAAATAAACTAAACACCATATTGAAAATCCTGAAACTCAAGGGACATATTGATAAAACTGAAAGTAAGAAAACCATCAAAAAATAAAACGTGAATCTGGTATTATGAAAACAAAAATAGGCAAACCAGGAATTGATTTTAAAAGAGAAAGAAAAATTGAATTACCAGGATCAGAAATTAAGAGTGAATTCACCAATGAAGAGGAAATTACAGCCATTATTAGAAGTTAATCTAAGTGAAATAGATGAATAGTTACAAAAATATAAATTGCCCAGATTAATAGAAGAGGAAATAGAATACTTAAAAAACTATCTTATAAAAAGAAGTCATAAATGAGCTCCTTAAGAAAAAATCCCCAGGGCCAGGTGAACTTACAAGGAATTATCCCAAACATTTGAAGAACAATTAATTCCAATACCCTGTGGGACAGAAGTGGAGACCACCCCTCATGGTGGTCCCCTCTTCATATGAAAGTTCGGAGTCAGAAATTATGAGCAGAAAAGACAAAGTTCGTTTATTCTTTTTCATGAAAAAGGGCACAGCCTAGAGTCTAATCACCCTCTTCTGGTTGAACCTAGTCCTTTATTGGCTTTAACCCCAAGCCCCTCCCCCTCGCTCCTCAACTGTGCTTCTTGGCTGGATGTCACATGAACACTCCAAACAGGGGTCACAGGTGAAGAGTCCTAGGAACATGACCCAGAACTAAAGGTTATGGGTCTGGGTCAAAAGAGAGGTTCTCTCTATTCTCTTGGATGGCAGCATGGATGACCATGACTGAGACGGCCATGTGGAGAGACGTGATCAGAATTAGGTTAGATTACGTTTTAATCTCTAAGTATCTACTTTCTCTATTTCAAGTGATTATTAATAAATTCTATGGAAACTAGGAACCTGGAGTTCGTAATTTAATTGTAACAGATGATAACCACAAAGATGAAAAAAGTTTTTTTTTATTTTTTTAAGAAAGCCTTTGAATATGGAATAGGGAATAGATGAATTTTGCAAAGCTGCCTTTTGAGTATTTTCACTGCCGCCTGTTTCCCAAAAACTGCTATCTTGCCACAGTTTGCCACCTGGCCCTCCTGCCTTTTCACCTGTGCAAACTTTTGCTAAGATCCCTCTCGAGTGGCCCCAGCCTTAGCTTAGGTGAGGGCTGGGTGTTGGAGGAAGGAGTGGACTAGACATCCCTGCTGTGGGTAACCCAAGTTGTGAGGGTTGCCCTGGGTGCACCTATTATCTTGCCATTGTGGCAGCCACCCCAACAGCCACATGGGTCTCAAGCAGCTCTCCCACTTCATGTTATCAGTGACTTTCTGGGAGATGGGGGTGGACCCCTCAAGAGAAGTAGTCAAAGAAATCAAGTTAGTTCTCCACAGAATTTCTGAAAGATTAAGTGATTTATTAGACAAAGAATTTTAGAAGCCGAGCTCCAAACCCACAATCCAAGCCATAGTCTCCAGCAAAGCTCCCTTGAAGACTGAGACTATGTCCAGAAGACAATCTCTTCAGACTATCTTCTCAAAGACAATATGCTCCGAAGGAGTTCAGGGCTTGCTTTTTATGGTGACTTCTTGTCACTTCCCCTCTTCACAGGGGCCAATCACAGTTTCCAAATTGTCTAGCACTGCCCAGGGAGCAGTGTTTGTGGGATCAACTTCTCACCTTCTGAAGGTTAAGTTCTCATCAAAAAGATTCAGATTTCTGGCTGATTGAATAAAAAAGATTCATAGTTTCCTTATTTGATTGAATTTCTAAGGGTGTGAATTCTCTAAGTACCTTGATAGCTTCTCATCTAGTACTAAGTAGGATGTTTAATCTTTTGTTGATTCAATTCAAAAGTAGACAAAGGGGAGTTAATTCTTCAGTCTAATGAGGTACTAAGTGGGGGTACTTAAGTTAGTGTTAATTCAGGATAGACAATAGAATAAGGAATTCTCTTTCACACTGTCTAGGTAAGCCAGCAGAGGCCTTGGGGCAGTTGTGTCAGTGGCAAAGGCTTCTGGAGCTCTTGGCCACAGATAGTAAAGGGGTTAGACAACTGGTCAAAAGGAGGTTATGAGGGGCAGCTGGGTAGCTCAGTGGAGTGAGGGCCAGGCCTAGAGACAGGAGGTCCTAGGTTCAAATCCGGCCTCAGACACTTCCCAGCTGTGTGACCCTGGGCAAATCACTTGACCCCCATTGCCTACCCTTCCCAATTAGTTCCCCAAAGGAACTAATACACAGAAGTTATGGGTTTAAAAAAAAAAAAAAGGTTATGAGGGTTCTTTTGCTGACTCTGGCTGCAAGACTGTTGCATTGTCCATACTCAGATCCAGCTTCCACACTCAGGTCACAGCTCCAGGACAAAGAGGCTCATTAACATATGGCAAATGCTTACAGCTATGAAGGGACAGGGGACTCTGGTCACAGTTCCGAGACAGAAAAGAGTGCTTGTGGTCGCTTACAAAACAGAGCACAGGGTGGGAGAGTATTAGACATAACTCTCTTTAGATCGTTCCACCTTGGAAAACCTAAAAAAATTATAGATACCCAGAGTTGTCTCTGAAGGAGGCTGCACAAAGAACCTGAAGTTTGATGGTGCCCTTTTCACCACAGGAATAGAACCTACTTGTAACAGTTTTTTAAGATAAAAGACAAGAAAAAAGCCTCTTTTCTAAATTTTTCTTCTATCTTATTTGATTTTTAAAATATTTTTTGAGGGGGCAGCTCAGTAGCTCAGTGGATTGAGAGAAAAGAAATGAGTGTTGCAGGAAAATCATTAAAAAAGAGTCAACAGCTTGGTAACAGGAGGCACAAAAAATATGGAAGAAAATAATATCCTAAAAAATGGAATAGACCTATTGTTAAAAGAGGCACAAAAATCCACTGAAGAGAACAACTTCATAAAAAGCAGAACTGACCAAATGTTAAACAATATATAAAAATTCACCAAAGAGAACTCCTTAAAAGGCAGAATTGGCCACATGGAAAAAGAAGTACAAAAGCTCACTAAAGAAAATTACGTATTAAAAATAAGAACTGGTCAAACAGAAAGCTAATGACTCCATGAAATATCAAGAAACAATAAAACAAAATCATAAGAAGGAAAAATAGAAGAAATTATGAAATATGAAAAATCATGTGGGGAGTGGGGGGACTTGACCTAAAAAATAAATTTAGGAGATTATCTAAGAACCACTGGAGTACCTGAAAACTATGATTAAAAAAAAAAGCCTAAACATTATCTTTCAAGAAATTATCAAGGAAAATTACCCTGATATTCTAGAACCAAAGTGTAAATGAAAAATGGAAAGAATCCACAGATTACATCTTGAAAAAGATCCCCAAAGGAAATTTCCAGGAACAATATAGCCAAATTCCATTATCCCTAGGTCAAGGAGAAAATATTGTGAGCAATCAAAAAGAAACAATTCAAATATCGTGGAGCTATGTCAGGATAACACAAGACTTAGCAGCTTCTACATTAAAGGATCAGAAGGCTTGAAATATGAGACTCCAGAGGGCAAAGAAGCTAGGTATACAACCAAGAAACACTTACCCAGCAAAAATGACTATAATCATTCAGGAAGAAAATGGGCATTCAATGAAAAAGATTTTTAAGTATTCCTGTAGACCAGAGGTCAATAATAGAAAATTTGACTCTCAAATACAAGAGTCAAGAGAAGCATAAAAAGGTAAACAGAAAAATCATCAGGGATTAACAAGGTTAAACTGTTTACATCTTTACATGGGGAGATACTTGTAACTCCCAAGAACTTTATTAGAGCAATCAGAATCATTATTAGAGCATCTGAATTGAGTATACATAGGCAGAAGGCAAGAGTACAAGTTGAATGTGATGGGATATCTAAAAAAGGGGGGGGGGGTTGAGAAAGAGGAATGTGTTGGGTAAAGGGGGAAGGGAGAAATAGAATAGGCTAAATTATCTCACATAAGAGGCATGAAAGTTTTACAGTAGAGAGGAAGATGGGGAAGGTGGGGAGGAGAGCACTTGAGCCTTACTCATTGGAATTGACTCAGAGAGATACATTATACACTCAATTGGATATAAAAATCTATCTTAACCTACAAGAAAATAGGAGAGGAATGGAATAAAGAGAAGCTGGTAGAAGAGAAGACAAAATGGGGGAAGGGTGATTAGAAGCAAAACAGTTTGAGGATGGACAGAATGAAAGGAGAGCAGGATAAATGGGGGGATTAGGATGGAGGATAATGCACAATAATCATAATAGTGAAAAAATACTTAGCAACTCTAATAAAGGCCTAATTTCTCAAATACAAAGAGAAATGAGTCAAATGTATAAGAATATGAATCATTCTCCAACTGATAAATGGTCAAAGGATATGAACAGGCTGTTCCTGACAAAATATAGATATCTCTAGTTATGCAAAAAAATTCTAAATCATTATTAATTAGAAAAATTGAAATTAAAACAATTCTGAGATACCACTCCACAGCTATCATGACAGAAAAGGAAAATGACAAAAGTTGGAGGGGATGTGGGGAAATTGAGACATTAATGTAGTATTAGGGAAGTTGTGAACTGATTCAACCATTTCGAATCAATGCCCAAAGGGTTATAAAATTTTACAAAGCCCTTTGACCCAGCAATACCAGTATTAGATTTGTATCCCGAAGGAAAAGGACTTTTATGTACTGTAAGAATTAAAATTATGGCCATAAATTAATAATTTTGTTAAATCAAAAGTAGTAGGAGAAAAGATGGAAAAATAGGAGAAAATATATAGCTTACTTATTGCTACATTTAGCTTTCTAAATCTGTGGCTGCCATGAGAGCCTCCCTAGCCACATTTACAAAGCAGTCCAGTTAGCACCAGAATATGGAAGCAAAGAGGCTGAAATTTGCTCTTGCCTCAGTTTATCAGACTCCTCTGCCCACTAACTCCCACATGTCATGTCTCAGAAGCTAACCTTGGCTCTCTAATTTGGCTGTACTGAGCAGGGGGGCAGTCCAGGGAGTGTTGCAAGGAAGATCATCTTGCCCTTCTGGTCTCATGATATTCTTGACTCTAATGCTCCATTTTTCTAGCTGCTGTGGTACCATCATGACTCAATCTACCCAATGATTTCTCTCACATGTTCCTTGCTTCTGGGTTCCACGTCAGGTACACAGTCGTAAGGGGAAAGAGTAAATTTTCTTTTGCACAGAACAAAAATATTTATAGCACCTCTTTTTTGGTGGCAAAGAGTGGGACAATGTTAAGTTGTGGCATATGAGTATAATGGAATACTATTATGCTATAAGAAATGAGTAGGATTTCAGAAAAACCTGAACGGTCTTATATTGTAACATCGTACACCATAAGAGCAGTGTTGTACAGTGAATTGTGAATGACTTATCTATTCTCACTAATGCAATGATCTAAAACAATTCCAACAGACTCATGATAAAAAATAAAACTTCATCTACTTCCAGAGAAAGAACTGATTGAGTCTGAATCCCAACTAAAGCATGCATTTTCCTCCACAAAAGGATTAACATGGAAAAATGTTTACATGATTGCACACAAAACTGCCCTTGAACAAAAGGGTAAAGTAGCGATTGAAATAATCCACAGATCACCTCCTGCATTAAATCTCCAAATAACACTTCCCAGCAACATTATAGCCAAGTTCAAGAGCTCCCAGCCTAAGGAAAAAATAATACAAGCAACTAGAAAGAAACAATTCAGGTATTGTGGAGCCCTAGTCAGAATCACATAGAATCTGGCAGCCTCCACATTGAAGGACTGGAAGGCTTGGAATGATATTCCAAAAGGTAAGGAACCAGGGTTTACAACCAAGAATCAACTACACAGCAAAACTGACTATATTTTTTCAGGGGAAAATATGGTCATTTAATAGATTTCTGAGCTTTCCTGAAGAAAAGACTTAAAACAGAAAATTTGAGGCCCAAATACAAAATCCAAGAGAAACATAAAAAGATAAATAAGAAAAAATTTAAGGGCTTCATGGTCAAATGGCTTATATTCCTCTATGGAAAGATGACAACTGTAATTCTTCAAAATTATCATTACATAGTAGTTAAAAGTATACATAGAGGGTGTGGTAGTAAGCTGTTTTTAGGATATGTTGTTTAAAAAATAAGACTAGGGTGAAAAAGAGGATAATACTAAGAGAAATGGGAAAAGATAAGTAAAATATAACACGTAATGGGGGAGGAGGAAGAGAAGACCTACAATGAAAGGGTGGAAGAAATTGGTGACAGGTAATACTTAAAACCATATTCTCATTAGAATTGGCTCAAAAAAAAGAATCATAGGAGTTATATTTTAAAATATTGCCCCACCTCCATGCTGTCTAGCCTGTAAACAAATTGTATTGTCTTTGCCAACTACCCAACTCTGTACCCCAAACTATATTAAGGCTGATGAGCCCTACCTCAGGGGCTTTGGTCACTGAAAGTGGTCACTGACCCAACTTATTGCTTACTAATAGTCCAATAAATTGATCTTGTTGAGATAATTGTCTCCAAGTTTACCTGAATTTCTCAATGTAATATCTTATGTACATAGCTATTTATGTGCTGTCCACTCCATTTAAATGTGAGCTCCTAGATTTGCCGACAACTACTTTATATTTCTTTGTATCTATAGCCTAGAAAATAGTAAATGCTTAATAAACATTCATTTGTGAAGTTGATTTTTTTTGTACCCTATCATAAGTATTTGCATTTATCCCCATTGAACGTCATCTTTTAGCCTAATGGTGTCAAAATCTTTTTAGGTAATTAAATCTCTTATGCAGTGATAGTTTCTATCCCAGCTTTGGGTCATCTGAAAATTTGATGAGCGTGTCATCTCTATAAGTCATTGTAAAAGTCCACAATGAAGCACAAATGCCATGGTATTCCACTGAACAGTGACAACGAACCATTTTATGCAACTACATTTATTACACTTAAAATGCTTTACTGTAGTTATGCTCTATAATGTATGACAAACTTTGTTACAAAGTTTCTCTCCAGTATTAATTCTCTTTTATGTAATAAAGTATATCCTCTGTCTGAAGACTCATATTAATTACACATAAAGGACTTTCATTCTGTAAAAGTTCTATGATAGCTAAGAAGGTCTGTTATATGAGCAAAAGATCTTTCACATTGATTATGCACAAAAGGTAGTTCTCTAGCATGACTTTTTTGATGAGTGGTAAGGTTTGTCTTTTGGGTAAAAGCTTTTCCACATTCATTGCAAATAAAGACTTTGTCCCCAGTGTGGTTTCTCTGATGACTAGTAAGGTTTGCTCTTTGTGTAAAAGTTTTGCCACATTCATGACACGCAAAGGGTTTCTCGCCAGTATGAGTTCTTTGATGGGTAATGAGATGTCCACTCTGTCTGAAGCCTTTCCCACATTCATTACATGAATATGGTTTCTCTCCAGTATGAGTTCTTTTGTGGATAACAAGGGTCACTCTATGTAAGAAACTTGTTCCACATTCATTACATACAAACTGTTTTTCTCCAGTATGAGTTCTCTGATGAGTAACAAGGCTTCCCTTTTGGGTAAATGCTTTCCCACATTCATTACATGCAAAAAGTTTCTCTCCAGTATGAGTTCTCTGGTGGCTAGTAAGGTTTGATCTTTGAGTAAAGGTTTTCCCACATTCATTACACGTAAAGGGTTTCTCTCCAGTATGAGTTCTCTGATGGATCATGAGGTGTCCACTCTGCCTGAAGCCTTTCCCACATTCATTACATATATATGGTTTTTCCCCAGTATGAATTCTCTTATGAATAATAAAGCTTACTCTATGTAGGAAGCCTGTTCCACATTCATTACATATAAACTGCTTCTCTCTAGTATGAGTCTTCTGATGAGTAATAAGGCTTCCCTTTTGAGTAAAGGTTTTCCCACATTCATTACATGCAAAGAGTTTCTCTTGGGTATGAATTCTCTGATGGCTGTTAAGGTTTGACCTTTGGGCAAAGGCTTTCCCACATTCATTACATGCAAATGGTTTCTCTCCAGTGTGAGTTCTCTGATGGGTCATGAGATGTCCACTCTGTCTGAAGCCTTTTCCACATTCATGACATGCAAAGGGTTTCTCTCCAGTGTGAGTTCTCTGATGGATGTTAAGGTTTACTTTGTATCGGAAGCCTATTCCACATTCACTACATTGAAAGGGTTTCTCTCCAGTACGATTTCCCTGATGGTTTTTCTTTTGAGGACCCTTCCGATAGTCATTACGGGTAAACTGTTTCCCTCTAGAATGAATTCCCTGATGAGTAATAAGGTTTGACTTCTGGGAAAAGGCAATCCCACATTCATTACATTCAAAGAGTTTCTCTCTTGTATGAGTTCTATAATGAGTAATAAGGCTTGACTTTTGGGTAAAGGCCTTTCCACATTCACTGCACACAAAGGGTCTCTCTCCAGTATGAGTTCTTTGATGGGTAATAAGATTTGCCCTTTGGGTAAAGGTTTTCCCACATTCACAACATATGAAAGGTTTCTCTCCTGTATGAGTCCTCTGATGAGTAATAAGGCTTGCCCTTTGGGTAAAGGTTTTCCCACATTCATTGCATCTAAAGGGTTTCTCACCAGTATGAGTTCTCTGATGGATAATAAGATATCCACTCTGTCTGAAGCCTTTCCCACATTCGTGACATGCAAAGGGTTTCTTTTCAATATCAATTCTCTGCTGTGTGGTAAGGTGCTCAATCTTTTTTAAGCCTTCCTTACTTTCATTATAGTCAAAAGGTGTCTCTCCAGAATGTGTTTTCTGATGGATAATAAGATCTACTTTGTTTTGGAAGCCTGTTCCATATTTATTACATTCAAAAGGTTTCTCTTCAATATCAATTCTCTGCGGTGTGGTAAAATGCTCATTCTTTTTTAAGCCTTTCTTACTTTCATTACATGCAAAAGGTGTCTCTCCAGAATGTGTTTTCTGATGGGTGATAAGACCTTCTTTGTTTTGGAAGCTTGTTCCATATTTATTACATTCAAAGGGTTTCTCTTCAATATCAATTCTCTGCTGTGTAGTAAAGTGCTCAATCTTTTTTAAGCCTTTCTTACTTTCATTATATGCAAAAGGTGTCTCTCCAGAATATATTTTCTGATGGGTAATAAGACCTTCTTTGTTTTGAAAGCCTGTTCCATATTTATTACATTCAAAGGGTTTCTCTTCAATATCAATTCTCTGCTGTGTGGTAAAATGCTCATTCTTTTTTAAGCCTTTCTTACTTTCATTATATGCAAAAGGTGTCTCTCCAGAATATGTTTTCTGATGGGTAATAAGATCTACTTTGTTTTGGAAGCTTGTTCCATATTTATTACATAAAAAGGGTTTCTCATCGATATGAATTCTCTGATGCCTAAGAAGGTTTTTTGTATCACTAAAATTTTTCCCACATTCATTACATATAAAGAGTTTCTCTCCATTATGAATTTTTGGATACATATATTCCTTCCTACTCATGCTACATTCATCATACATAAAGAATTTCCCTTTTGTATGAGTTCTCTGAAAGCCAATATGATTTCCTCTCTGATTAAAAGTTTCCTCACATTCATTACAATCAGAGATTGTCTCTCTAATGTGAATTCCTTGAGGTGGAGTTAGGATTTCTTTCTCACTGAAGGCTTTCCCACATTCATTATATGCAAAGGAATTCTCTCTAGTATAAATTACATTATAGTTATTCAAGCTTCCCCTATTGTCAAAGCCTTTCTCATCTTTATATTTGTTGTTTCTCTCTCCATTATGAATTCTCTGATGAATATCTGATCTTCTGTACAAGGATTTTCCACATTCATTCAGTTCATGTTGCTTTTCTCCAACATGAATTCTATGAAATTTAATTAAATCTGAAAGGTAATTGAAGGGCTTCTTGCATTTAGTATACTCAAAAAGTTCCTTTTGCAAGGAGAATCCATTATATGTTATTAAGTAAGGAAAATTATCCCTGAAGCTTTTTCCAAGGAATTTATATTTATAGAGATTTTCTCCCACTACCCCTTTCCATGCTGCAACCAAATCTGATACTAGAATAATATTCCTAGTGTTGTGCTGAGATTCATGCACTTGATTATAAGTTGTTCTGGGAGTGACTGTTCCTTGTCTCCATTGTCTCTCCTGGTTGTATTTCAGTTCCCCTATGTTAACCTCACATTCACCTGTTGCTTCTCTCATCTTGGAATGCCAGGCAACTGATTCCTTAGGCAGACTTTTCTCAGATGATATTCCCATGCAAATGGCCTGCATCAGATTTGAATCTTTGGGTTCAAAATTAGACTTCTCATTAAGGGAATCTGAAAAAAAAAATTTTTTTTTAATGTCACTAACTACCATTTGTTTTTCTGTGAGAAAAAACAACCTTTAAAGCAAGTTCTAGTTTCTGTCTCTCATCACTGAGACAGATACTCAATTTGGACCAATCAAGCTATCAAAATATATACATTTAGTTCCTACTCTATACTGTGAATTGCACTCAGTACTGGGGACACAGAAAAAAAAATAAAAAAACAATCCTTGTTCTCAAGGAGCTTAAATCCTAATGGGATCAAAAACACAAACTGGCATATACAAGATAAATACAGAATAGATACAAGGGGAAAGATGAAGCATATGTGGGAACTGGAAAAGGCCTCTTAGAAGGGGTTACAATTTATCTGACTCTTAAGAGAAACTAAAAATTCATTGTTCAAGGGAAATAATTCCAAGGAAAGAGAAAACACTGATAGAGTACTTCGCTAACTAAGACTATATCGATTACATACAAGGACACAGAAAGCACTTATAGAGGTAAAAAAAAAAATCAATATTCAGTAAAAACCAGAATTACCTTTGGCAATAGAAATAGTAGAAAACCACATAGGATGAGGAAAATTAGCTCAGAAAATTACCCAATTGCAAATTGTTCAACTTAGAACTTATATAAACAAAAGTGACATCTAGAAGACTGAACTGAGAAAAAATTAATTACTGAGATTTACCAAAATTTCAAAGAAAAAACAATACTTTTGGAAGGTGCATTTTAAAAACAATTTCCAAATACCCAGAGAAAAAGACAGATTAAACATAAGAATTCATTGCCTACCAACAGGAGTAAAACACCAAATTCAAGTCACAAAAACACATTTTTTGTCTATCTAAAATTTTACAATGTGCTCAACCTGTGGTGGAAACTTCTGAGTTTGTGTCGGTCTGCTCAATCAGTCAGTTACACTGTATGTAGACCCTGACACAGAAGACTTATGGCAGATATAATAACTATTTTAAACTACATGAATGGTTCTCAGGTGAAAAAGCTGTTAGGCTTGGTCTGTGTGGTCCCTAAGGCCAAATTTAAGAAGCAGTGTGTAGACACTACAAAAGGGCAAATTTGGGGGGGGGACTTTGACAACTGGGAAAAGAAAGGCTGATGACTTTGCAAGGCTCTGCCACATTTAAATCCAATTTATGCACAAGTAAAAAGACATTACTTATACCATTTTACTATTTCATTATTTTACACTGGCACAGCCCCATCCAACATGGTATGCCTGTATCAAAGAAGGCATTGTACTCTATGAGCAGAGCAGAAACTCAAAAGAAATATGAGCTGCTCAAATTTAGAGACATCTCCATCCCAAATGTTCATACCAGGCTATTTGTGCTCAACCTGTGGTAGAACCTTCTGAGCTTGTATTGCTCTGATCCGTCAGTCAGACACATTGTACATTGACCCTGACACAATGATGTCATTTTGGTTGTCTCTGAGTACAGAAGACAACCATCATTTGTGGAAAATCAATGTACTGATATTTGTGGAAAAATGATAGACCATGTTTTTACCATTAATACTAAATTTTCTGATGTGCCTTTGCTTTTAAATGTTTCTACAAGCTAACTAGTAACAATAAAACACATTAATGGAGACTAAGAGCAATGGTTTGGAAGAGGTTTCTATCTATCAAGTATATAATAGATAGGTTTGTACAGGTCCAAGGGTAGGAGACAGGTGTCCCAGGTGATACAAAGCTAAAGAAAGTGAGTTATAAATAACTACAGAAAAAGAACAGTCCTTTCTATTGGGGGGAAAAGACATAAGAGAATAATGTTTGATTGTATAAAAATGAAGTTTTTCCACAATAACAATCAATATTTCCAGAATAAGAAAGAAACTAGGAAAAATCTTTACCATCAGTAGTTCTTATTCTTAAAATGACATTTGGACAGGAATAGAGGCAATTAGGTACAAAAGAATGAGCCCTAGTCCTAGTGCAAGAGAACCTGGTTTCAGATGCTACTCTAGCCTTTTAATTACCTATGTGACCTCAGATAAATCAGGTAAAACTTCCCTGAACCTCAATTGCTTCTACTATAAAATGATGTAGACAAGAGGGTCCCTGAAGTTCCTTCTAGGCCTAGGTCAATGATCCTAGGAATGAAATGACATCTGTACAAACATATTCTTAGCAGAGTCAATGGTTAGAATAAAGACTAGGAAATAAACTGTGTCCAAGAACTAGGAAATAGGAAGTCAAGTATGTGATATTAATGTTTTTAATGCTTAGCTGTATCCAACACTTCAAGATCCCATTTAGTTTCCTTAGCAAAGATACTGGAGTGGTTTGCCATTTCCTTCTCTAGCTCATTTTACAGATGAGGAAACCGAGGCAAATACAGCAAAGTGACGTACCCAGGGTCACAAAGCTAGAAAGGGTCTAAAGCCAGATTTGAATTCAGGATGATAAGTCTTCCTGATGCCAAACCCAGCACTCTATCCACTATGCCACCTAGCTGCCCCATATTAAGTAATGGAATGTTATTGAACAGAAGGATGAGAAAGAATCAAAGAAAATTGAGAAAGCTTCATCTCATGGTGAAAGCAAACACATAAGAATTGAAAGAAAAAAACATACACACTGCCCTCTATATAATCAGAGCAAAAATAGCAACAAAACTATATCATAAAGCTACGAAAGAAAGTTAAAAAGAAGGGTAAACATTAGGATGGCAAGGAGACTCTCTAACTGAACATTAAGACATCTCTTTTAAGGTAGAGATAAAAAAAGGACATTAAAGGACATTTTCAGACACAGATATATCCATGAACCACTGAATGATTTTGGTTCTTATCTTGAATACACACAACACTTTTTTCTTTATCTTGACCTTATAATATATCTCTGAATATCTGTATTTGCAAACATGTATCAAGTTAAAATTTATTTTAAAAAAAGAAACTTAGGACTTTGGGAGGATTGGGGGAAAGGGGATCTTCAAATGGCATTAGAATAAGAAACATCTATATTGTTGTGCTGTAGAAATGATGAACAGCCAATAGAAGGGAAACAGGGAAAGACAATCTGAACTGGGGCAAAGTGAAGACACCTGAAGCAGTAAATTAATATGCATAAAAACTACAATAACAAATAGAAAGAATGATACTAAAAAAACCATCTGAACCAAATGTGGAAAAATTATAATGGCTAAGCTTGGCCTCAAAGAAGAGATTTAACAAAAAAACACTTGCTCCTACTTCCACCATGAGACAGAATAGAGTATCCCCAAAGTCTTGGTGACATTTTAAGCTATCATGACTTAAAACAGCACTGAAACTTTGGGGGCATCTTGTATGACATCACTTTATTTTTTTCAATTTTTTGAAAAAAAATTTTTTTAATTTTCTTTTTATTAAAAAACATAAGGAATGGCACTCTGGGAGAGGGAAAGATGATACAGTGAGAAATGGAGATAATGTAAAAACGAAAGAAATAAAAAAGGGATTTAAAAAGATATCTTAGGAATTGATCCAATCTAACAGAAATACTAACTCCCCAATATATAACTACTTGGATTTTAAGACTGTGCCATATAGACATATGCATTTATTTACTGCAAATAATGTTAGGTTTTGGTTTTAGATATATAATTTGTATAATATAAAAAAATATGGAGCTGATGAACCTTTATAAGTTTATATAAGTTAGGGGTTTTCGGGGGGCATAAATGCTGTAGTTTGTCAAAGGCTTTTATGGCATATATTAAATTTATGTGTTTTTTAATGTGTTTTTAAAAAATATTAGTTTCCTAAATGCTGAAGTATTCTTTTATCTTGAGTACAAATCCAACTCAGAAATAGTGACTATTTTTTGGCTGTATTTGCATTATCTACTGAGCCACTATGGGTGATATTTGAAAAGATGTGGAGGGGACTGAGCATAAGATTGAAAGGGGGCAAATGTTACCTCAACCTTCAATAAGAGGAAAAGGCCAGTATATAAGTTCATCAATCCCTCTACTTAGTCTATCCCAGGAAGGTCAAAGACTGGAAGAAAGGTCCCATGATTATTCCTGCTTTTGTCTCAACATTTACCTTGAGATTCCCAACCTTTTGTTCCTTCAAATGAAGTTTCTCCATCTACCTCTAAAAGAATGTGCAAGAGTTTCATTTGTGGATCAACAAATTCATAAATTTAGGTAGTATATTGTCATTATATTATTTCACCTCAAAATGGATAGTGCCTATAAGAGATGTATATATAGGTACACACAAATCTCTCTTACATATATATGTAGTTTTGGAGCATATTGATTTCCTGTTTTTGTTGGCTTCACTGTGCCTCAGTTCTTATTGGATTTTTGTATATATTCCCGTATCATAAAAACAGTAAAGGTGGCAAAATTCTGAGAAGCACAAGACATGAACTGATGCAGAATGAAGAAGGCAGAACAAGGAAAAATATGGAAAGCTCCCCCCAAATAACCACTGTATAATTATAATAACTAAGTTTAGTCCTAAAGAAGAGACAAGAATGTTGCAGCCTCTCTCCTTTGCAGTGATGTCAGACAAATGAGGGACATAACTTATACTGTTCAACTAAATGGATGGATTCGTTTTCTAGATTCTTGGATAGACAGCTCACTGGGGAGAGGCACTGTGAAGAATATATTTGAAAATGAAGCAGATGTAAAAAGAGCAGCAGGAGGCACACATTTATCCTGCTTGATTTTAGGTACTGCCTATGGGGGAGAGGGGGCAGGGAATACATGGTAGAGTATTGAGAAGGATATCTAAATAGGAGAAAAAGAAAGAAAAGGACATTAATGAGACATTTAAAAGAAGGTACAAAACAGAACTCTTTCTTCTTAGGGTGAAACAACACAAAAGCTTTGAGATCAAAGTAAATTTCTCATATCATTTAAAAACCACAGAAACACGATGGATGTAGATTTAACATTTCATATGATATCCTCTTTTATAGTTCTTTGTATATGAAAATATTCACATTTAATGGTGTGAAGCTCAGAATAACATGATTTTTTAACAGAAAAAAATAAAGGTGTTTTAAAGGAAAAGATAGCAAAACTTTAAAAGGTGATAAAAATCAAAAACCTTAAAAAACCCTTCTTACTTTCAGATGAATACATCTCTGGGACACAACAGATCCATTAACTTCGAAAGAGAGTTATAAAATGTAATGCCAGCAGGGTTGTGGAGAGATAAGCATGATAATGTACAAAAGCCAAAGCTATCCTACAGTGTCATTTTTCTGGAAAGTAATATGATGATATAGAAGAACCACAAAACAGTCATACCCTACTGCAAGAGTATAGCGCCCCAAATGACCCAGGGAGAGTCTGCTTGCAATGACACCCATTGGCCTGATTTTCACTCACCTGGACAGACAGCACTGGAGACTTCTCCCTCTGGCATCCATGGTCCATCTCGCTTCTCCAACAGGGAGATCATGTCCACTGTGGAGACAGAAATCCCTATTTATGGAGAGAGAAATGAGAAAATGCTTAGAATAGAAAGATATTTTAAACAGAGAGAGTGTACAAGAGATCCCAGAAACAGACTATTTTGTATGCCAAACAAGAATCCTGTTCCTGGCCAAATTCCACATCCACCTATAATGTCTATCCCAGATGCTGATAGACAAACGCTACAGGCTGTCTACCTAAATACATCTTGTAATCTGAATAACGGACTATCTTTATCCTCTTGTCCTTTGTGTGTATGATCAGGACAAAACCAGGACAATGTTATCCACAAACAGGAATACTGGGAAAATCTCAGCATCCACAGAGAACCATGCTTTGAGTCAAGTCAAATCAAATCCAATCAACAAGCATTTAAGTTCTTTCTACTGTGCTATCTGTGAGAAGGGTCAGCTAGGTGGCCCAGTGGATAGAGTACTAGGCCAGGAGTCTGAAAAGATCTGAGTTCAAATCTGGCCTTAGACACGTACTAGATGTGTGATCCTTAGCAAGTCACTTCACCCTGTTTGCCTCAGTTTCCTGAGCTGGAGAAGGAAATGGCAAACCACTCCAGTATCTTTATCAAGAACAGCCTGAATAGGGTCACAAAGAGCCAGACATGGCTGAAACAACTAAACTACAGCAATAGCCACCTCTGAAAATACAAGGAAAGGCAAAAAACAGGCTCGACACTCAAGGAGCACACAATCTAATGGAAGGAGGCAACACGCAAGCAATCATGTATGTGTAAGACACACACATACATATATGTTTACACATGTGCACACACAGGATAAACTGTAGATAAACAACAGAGGAAAGAAACTAGAATTAAGGGGGATCAGGAAATGCTTCTTGTGGAAAGAAGGATTTTAGTTAAGACTTGAAAGAAGTCAGGGGAGCTAGGAGAGAGAGATGAGGAGAATAACATTCTAGCCATAGGGGACAACAACCAGTGAATACAGAATCAAGAGATGGAGTGCCTTGTATGAGGAACGCATAGAGGCCAGTGTCACTGATTCAGCTGGGTAAAACGTAAGAAGAGTACAAAGATAGGAGGGAGCCAGGTTGTGAAGGGATGCAAAACAGAGGACTTTCTATTTGATGCTGGAAGTGACAGGGAGCCTGTCAAGTTTACTGAATAGGAACAGAGATGTGATGTGATCAGATTTATGCTAAAAGAAAAATAATCTGCTATTTGAGTAGAAGATGGACTGCAGCAAGGACAGAATAGAAGCCAAGAAGACAGTCAGAAGTTACTGCATCAATAGCCCAGGCAGGAGATGATGAAGACCTGCACCCGAAGGGGTGGCAGAGACAGGAGAGAGGGGAGCAAATAGAAGAGATGGCATGAAGACAGAACTGACAGGACTTGTCACTGACTGGATATGGAGAATGAGAAAAAGGAAGAAGTCAAGGATGACAATGACATCAGCATAGAGATGATAATTAAATATATGGGAGCTGGCAAGATCCCCAAGCAAGAATTGGAGAAGAAAAGAAGGGGTCCAAGGACTGAGCCTTAGGGGACAGTTGTAGCTAGCAGGTGTGGCCTAGAAAAAAAATCCAGCAAAGGAGTCCAGAAAGGAGCAGTCAGGCAAGTAAGAGCAGAACCAGGAAAGGACAGTGTTATGAAAGCCTAGAAAGAAAAGTCATGTCTTCAACTTGCATATTCTGATGGATCTTCTCTATGATTAGGTAGTTATTAAAATCATGAGAAAAAAAATGTTAAGTCCATAACACATGGGATAGACCTGATATAGCAAGCTTATGGAAGAATATGGGCAGAGGTCATAGAGTCTAAGTCACAGGGGACAGGTGGTGTGCTTACCCACAGAGACCAGGTTCTCATAGTTCTCCAACATCACATTCCTATACAAGTCCCTCTGAGCAGGATCCAGATGTCGCCATTCCTCCCAAGTGAAGTCCACAGCCACATCTTTGAAAGTCACCGATTCCTAAATCAAACACATAACTTTAGCTAGGAACATTCCTCGAAATATTTTTTTAAACCCTTATCTTTTGTCTTAGAATCAATACCGAGTATTGATTCCAGGGCAGAAGAGCATTAAGGGCTAGGCAATGGGGGTTAAGTGACTTGTCCAGGGTCATACAACAAGGTAGTGTCTGAGACCAGATTTGAACCTAAGATCCCCCATCTCTAGGCCTGATTCTCAAACTACTGAGCCAACAAGATGCCCCTCCAAATATTTTTTGAATATCTACTTATGGCATGACTCAATTTGGACCATTTTCAGTAGCCAAGATTGCTCAAGTTTATATTTGCAAATCCTCTTTACAGGTAAATCTAGGAAAAATCATGATCTTAATCAATCAATAAACATTTATTTATTTATATTTATTTATGTACCAGGCACACTGATAAGGATGCAGAAAGAGGCAAAAGACAGTCTTTGCCTTCAAGGAGCTTCCAGTCTCACAGGGGAGACAATATGCAATTAAATATATACAGAGCCATAGACAGGATGAACAGGAAACAATGAATAAGGAACAGAGGAAGAATACTGGACTTAAGAAGGGTGAGTGGACTTCCTTGAGAAGGTGGGATTTTAGTTGGACTTTAAGGAGGTGAGGGAGGTCATTTGTCACACCTTACTCTTAAAATTTCAAACCTTATCACCTAAACACACACCATGCTTGTTAGATACATAACACAATGGCAATCAAATGCCATGTATTAATTTCTATCCTTAGAGTTACCATTCTCCCTCACTGATCACTGATGTATTCTCAGTAGATTTATTTGCAATACACCAGAAAGGGTACAACAAGCGAAAAGTTCTCCCCAGGTCCAAGCACTAATGATGCTCTGTTCTCTTTCCTGGACCATAGAACATGTGTAATGTTCATATGTGGTTTCCCAAACTACAAGGATCCTTATGTACAATTTAATGGCCCCCATTTCTATTTGAGTTGGACATAACAGCTGGAAAATAATTTCTGAAAAGGACTGCTTGTTCCCTTTTCATGCTTTCTTACCCTGTTACATGCCCACATTTTTCTCCCCATAAAGATTCTGTAGAGATGAGAAACTAGTTGCAGGGGTCCAGAGGCATTTCTTAAGATGTTCTGTCTGGATTTTTTCTGGAATAATAACTGATGATCTTTTCCAAACAACTGGAAAATGTTTTTTTCCATGGAGTTCTTGGTAACTCATCCTTCAATGCTCTCAAAACCACATACCCTCCCACATGGCACCCCCATTTCTATACCTGATCTGTTCCAGTTCCTTTGTCTTTGTTTTCTTCACTGTGATTTATGCTTCTCCATTCTCCATACAAATTTACAACTTGTAAATCAAAAGTATGAGCATAGTGGCTCCAATGTCCTCAATTGCCAAGAGACTGTGTAATAGGTCTCCTCACAAGTGTTTTCCCATTTTATCTTTGTCTTCATTCTAATTTCATCTATAACTATTATCAGGATGATCTGGTTTTAACGGAACTCACACCAACATTTCTGTAACTTTGCTTTTCCCTCTGTTGTTTATTCCTAGTTGATGAGGTAATATCATTCAATGATAACAGAATCACTGAATTGGATGGAATTTTGGGGACCTCTAGTTCAAGAAATACCTCATTTCTTATGATCACTCTTCAAAGGCACTGGCAAAGTACTTGCATTTTGCCTAAATCTTCTCTTCTCTAACCTAAATATCCCTGAACCATTTAACTGATCTAAATATTTGATATTGTCATCCTGCACAGCCTCCTCTGGGACACTCCCCTACTTATCTATCCTCCATTTAAAAAGAGGGGCTACATATTATTCACAATACTGCAGAATAACAGTGCCAGTTGGAGGCAGAAAAGGATGTCTTGTTTCTCCTACAACCTTTCTTTCCTTCTCCCTGGGTCCCTCTTCCCTGACCCTTCCTGTATTCTGTTCATCTTTTCTTACTCTCTGTATTATACTCTTTCACTCATCTCTTACCTATGTATATGTGTATCCTACAGTAGAATGTGAAGTCTTCAGGGGGAGGGAAAATTTCATTTTTATCTGCTCATCCCAAGTGGAGCAACTTAATAAATGCTTGTTCTATTGTGGGGGGGAAATTATCTTACATTAGAAGGCATCTTTGATGTCGGCTGGTACATTTTGACCCACCTTTATTTAAAGGTGCTGAGCTTTCACTATTCATCTAGAAGCATAAAGGAAACTGCTTTTCAAGTCGTGTATATTTGTTCTAAAGCTTCCTAAGGTACGTTCTGGAGACGCTGCTGTTTTGTGAAACTGCCTTCTCTACAATAGAGATCAAAATAGCCAGAGGCTTCGGGACTATTGAGGATGGGATCTGAGTGCACTAAGAAGTGAAAGAAAAGAAGGATTACTACTGGACCAGTTATATGATGTGAATTGGGGCCCAGGAATGACAGAGTAAGTTAGGACTCACCTGAATCCTGGCAGTCAGAAACTCAAAAGTCATCCTATCCTCATTTTCTCCGCTCCAGTCTTGAGGAAAAGCCAATGCTTGAAGAGAAGGAGCTGGAAAAGGAAAAAGAAATTAAAAGTCAGCTCAGCCCTATACAAAGCCCTCCTGCATCAGAGGCTCCTCTACTTCTGGAACTGCCAATCACCATGGAATATGCCAGCCTGCCTCCCCGGGACCCCCTCATGGGGCCAGTCCTTCCATTTGGCTGACACACCATCCAGTAGGTGCTTAATAAATAAGGATTGCTTATGAGCTAAGTGAGTGATCGGGGCAGCTGGGAGGGTAGCTGGGGAGCCAAATAATAGGGAGCCATAGAGGACCAGAAGAGAGATAAGTTCCGTCAACTGACTTCTTTCTTTATCCTTTCCCTGAGCCCCCCCCAGTCCTCACCTGTGTCCCAGGGCCAGGGGGCCCCGTCCTCCATGGTTGCCTCCTTCTGCTCCTCCAAGCTTTTCTCTGAATCACGAGGGAGTCTTCGGGCGTCAGGTAGAAGAAGGTGGGCCTGGAGACTGCAGGGAGGGTTGGGCTCTACCTTCCCCAGAGAAGTGTCCCACCGTCCCGGGGCTCGGAGGTGCCAGGGCCAGGGGCTCTTCCAGGGCTGCCCTCCCAGAAATGACCGAAAGGCGGACCCCCAAAGAGAGCGAAGCTGTAAGCACTGTCGTTGGAGTTTAGAGGGGGCGCCCCCGCGACCACGGGCACAGGCAGGAGTGCAAGAGCACTCACCAAAAGCTGCGACCCCAACACACCCAGCGAGCACCCCCTCCTCCACAGCACACAGTCACCCCCACACAGGGTCACCCCCAGTCACCCTCAAAGAAACATACAAAACACATACATGCACACGGACACGCACACACTTGCTCTTACATCCCAACAGAGTCACACGATCACCAGGGACGTCCTCTCAGCCCTGCCCCCCATCATCCTGGGGCTGGTACACACGTGCCCCCGCGCGCCTTGAGCCGCGCCTGCGCACTTCACCAGCCCTGCCCCCTCCCCCCCCCAACCCCAACCCCCAAAAATCGCACTCCAGGAACTGGAAAAGAGAAGCCAGAGCGCGGCGCTTGCGCACTCCTTCAGTTACGTCCTACACCTTAGGCCGTAGCGTCCAAAGTAGAAGGCCTCTGTCACACCCCTCATAGGAAACGCCTGGATCCGGAGCCTCTCAAGGCATTCTGGGAAATGGAGTCCGGACGCCGCCGCGCTGCGTCCCACCCGCCTGGGACGTACTGCGATACTCTGTCCTGGACTACATTTCCCAGAAGACACTGCGTTTACCTGTACTCTATAGTAATGGCTGCTCCTCCTGCAACACATGTGTAGAGAATCCTTTCCGCCTCTCCTGGAAGCGAGGGAGGCGCCCGAAGCCGCCTTGTCTTTCCGTGTCTCTCTCTAGGTGTTCTCGGGGAGCCTCCCTCTGTAACAGCAATCTCCTGATTCAATGTTCTTATCTGCAAAATGGGAATGACAAGAGCATTTCCCTCAGCATAAACATAGAATGAAGGCATTCATAGACCATAAAGGCCTTCCTGTTGCTAGCCTTTATAAAGAAAGACAGCCATTGGATAGAGCGTGACCTGAGAGTAGGGGCCCCCCTCCTCAAATGACTTAACCTCCATCTAACTCAGGTTCTTCAACTGTGCCTGTCCCCAGTGGATGCTGCATGAGCCTAATAAGATGCTGATGGACAATCAGTAATTAACTGGAATCATCTCGAAAGGTTAAGGCATTGGGGCAGCTGAGCTGGACCAGGGAAGCAGAATGTGCTCCCCTTCGAGTCACAATCCAGGCACCCTTCCAGCTTCCATTATCTGCCCAAGCGTCAGGGCCACTGTATCTATGGTCATCACCTCACCATTCTGTTGACTCAAGGCCCTCTTACCAGTAAGAAGGGCCAGATATTGGTCCAACACCGCCAGTTCCTGAATCTGCAATTTGGCATCAGGCCCTGTACTTCAGCTCTGGTGAAAGGCCAAAGCAGTTTCATCCTCTATCTTAAGAGTCCTTTTTTAGGGTGATAATACTCTACCACCTTCATCTTCTGGAAAAATTGGGTCCTGAAAAAATGGCAAATGCTAGAGGGTCTGTGAGAAAGCCAGTCTTTGGTAGACTGTTGGTGGAGCTATGAACTGGTCTAGCTATTTTGGATAACAGTTTGGGGTAGGCTGGAGGTGAAAGGTGGATGGGAGGTTAGGAATCACATTTGGTACTGTCTCCTTGAACTAATTCTCAACCACCTGGCTGCCTAATATTACAAAGACTCCGACACCAATTAGAGAAATAAAATATAACAAATTCTGCAAAGATATAGTAAGGTGGCCTCATCTACTCTTGATTTTTACAATGGCAAAGAACTGGAATCTAAGAGGATGTCCATAAATTAGGAAATGCCAGAATATCTTGTGACCTATGGTAAATCCACCACCTTTCTATAGAGTGGGCAAGCCAGCCTCACTAAACCATCTGGGAAACCTGAGCAAAAAACAGGAAGCAGCATGTGCCAAGCAAGTCAAAACCTCCACCACTGCCTTGACAAAAGTCTTCCCAAAAGATTTTGGAACAGCAATGCTTCCAGCCCCGTAAACTCACAGCTCTAATTCAATGAAGCAACCAGAAGAGATGTCATATGGTAACTGCTTCTGCTACCCATATCTATCAAAGATAGAGAAAAAAAGTTCTTGTCACTAGTTCTTAGCATTGTTAATTTTATCAGTGGAAATGACATTAGAGAGGAGGTAGGGGGCAGCTGGATGGATCAGTGGATTGAGAGCCAGGTCTGGAGAGGGGAGGTCCTGGTTCAAACTTGGCTTCAGATACTTCCTAGCTGGGCGGCCCGGGAAGTCACTTAACCTCAATACCTAGCCCTTACTGCTCTTCTGCCTTGGAAGCAGTACTTCATATAGATTCTAAGTCAGAAGATTTAAAAAATAATAATAATAAAAAAAGAGGCAGGGCCATCTACTTTGCCAGTAGATCCAAGGAATCCTGGGACTTGAAGCTGAAACCTTCCATAGGTGAGAGCAGAGACAACCTCACTTCCACACGCCTTGCACAGAACAAGAGCTAATTCCTATAAGGGAAAACCATTGTGCCGGGAGGAGGCTAAGGGGGCAGTTTCAGAGGAACTTGGAGCCCTGAACGATGGAGGCAGATCGGAGTGGGGGCAGAGCCATCGCTGCACAGGTAACAGCAATATTGCAGCCAAACGCTTCTGAAAGACTCCGGAGCTCTGATCAGCCCAGGGGCATACAAAGATTCCGCTCTGCTCCCAGGATCATGGAGCAGGCGGGGTTCAAACGGGGCGAAGAGCCCAAGTCACTCATTGGAGATGAAGAACCTCAGGCGGGGCAGGGTCCTGATTCTTTCTGTATGTATTACTATAAGGTCGCGAAAAACCGATTCTTGGCAGATGTAAGGGAAGGGATTCGTGGGTGCTGGAACACTCGCAAAGACCACGCCGGCCAGGGCGCAGATTCGACCTTTGCACAGCAAAAAGGAGTGAGGAGTCTAGGGCTAGGGGTGCGTAAGACAGCCTCCGGGGCGACAGCGCCCTTCTACCTCCGAACTACATTTCCCAGAATGCACTCCTAGGCCATGCTGTTTTTCGACCCCTCGGTCTTCTAGCCCGTGCAGTGCCGCAGAGCGTGATGCATTGTGGGAATAAGTGGCGAGCGTGTGATGCGATCCCGCAGGGTTTCAGGTGAGACTCGGCCTCTGCCTAGTCCAGCCGCAGCGACCGCTCTGCCCTTCTTTCACCCTGCAGGGTGCGCTCGCGCGGAGAGGTGAGTGAGCAGTAAGGAAGTGCGCACGCGCAGACTCAGCTCCGCTCTCCCCTCCTCCATTCTTGCTAGGAGGGATCGAAGTGTAATCTCCGAGGCGATGCGCGGGCGCAGTGCAAGCTTCTCCCCTACCCCGACTCCCCGCTGTAGGCTCCTGGGTGAGGCCTCACCTTTCTATGAGGGGGATCCCTCTTAGTCACTGCGCACGTGGGAGAATGAGTGATTTGGGGTGTGATAGTGTGAGTGGGATCATCGCATCCCCCCCACCCCGTTGCCCCTCCCGCGGCCTTGTGGTCTCGTAGCCCGGGGGCCCAAATTAGCCCAAGCACCTGGGTCACCCCCTCACGTGACCCTGACCCCCCCCCCCGCCAAGACCATCCCCCTCTACTGCCCCTGGCCTAGGGGCTGCCAACAACATCTAGTATGCGCCTGCTGGGTGCTGGGGACCCACTGGGGACTCCCCTCTCTAATAAGTGTAGAAAAGTGCTGGGGGGTGGGGGGCGGGAGGCAGGTTGGGTCTGCCCTCATGGCCCATAGAGCCTCAATTCAAGAAGGTGGCTCAGTGAATAGAGAGCCAGGCCTAGAGATAGAGAAGTCTTGGGTTCAAATTCAAATGTGACCTCAGATACTTCCTAGCCAGGTGACCCTAGGCAAGTCACTTACACTCCATTGCCTAGCCCTTACTGCTCCTCTGCCCTGGAACCCATGTGCAGAATTGGTAAAGGTTTAAAAAAAAAAAAGAGTTGACAGGAAAATATTCACTACTTTAAATGGAGTGGGGGAAAAAAGATCAACACAATCTCCAAATGCATTAGGAAAACAAATGCATTAAAAACAAATTAAGAAAATGAAAATACAGAGATTGCCCCTGAGGTAAAATTACTTTCATGCTACAATGCTGTACTGAATGTACATTTTTAAGTTTGATCATTTGATCTATTTTCTTTATATTTGCTAACAAACTCAGAATTACTTCAAGATTTCCCTGGGACCAATGTACAGACTATTGACTTGTAGGTTAGTTAAGTTTTGCTTTCATTAGTCGGACAATTCAAGATGGTGTTCTTTCTGACTGAGAATTCCAGGAAGGTTTGCCTTTAAACCAGACTTCCTAGGTATACATCCTAGTGAAAGGCGCTCCATGTGTCCATGCACAGATGCATTGGCGCATCCAAAAGGAGTGATCCCCAAATGGTCAACGTTCTGGTATTTATTGACCCCGTGCCAGGTCCTAAAGGTCTTCCTGCCTTCCCCTGGGCAGTGATGGTGAACCTTTTAGGGTGCCCGAACTGCACTGTGATGCGGCTCACATGCCAGGGGAGGAAGCACTGCCATTGGGCTGCTGGGTGGAGGAGTGGGTCACGGGAGAAATGTCCTCAGGCATAATGGAGGGGGGAGGGGAGCAGCCCCCTCCTGCTCACGTGCCATAGGTAGTATCAGCCACACAAGCCTATTACCTAACAGGTTCCTTGATTGAATGAAACTCATTCTTCCCCTCTTCATGTCCAAGATCTGGGATCCTTCGAAAGGCCTGAAGGACCGTGCATGGGTGTGAGTTTGTGGATGCCGGTGTGTGTGGGGGACCTACATAGACATGAAGGAGACAGATGTGTGAGTGTAACTGTCCATGCTGGGGGCATGCGTGTGAGGTGGGCTTCTTTGTGTCTGTTTAAAAGGCTGGATAGGGCTGCTGGGTAGCTCAGTGGAGTGAGAGTCAGGCCTAGAGACAGGAGGTCCTGGGTTCAAACCCAGCCTCAGCCACTTCCCAGCTGGGTGACCCTGGGCAAATCACTTGACCCCCATTGCCCACCCTTACCACTCTTCCACCTATGAGACAATACACCGAAGTACAAGGGTTTAAAAAAAAAAAAAAAAAGGCTGGACATCTTTGGGGAGAGAAGCGCCTTAATCTCAGCCCCCACTCCTTACATCGTTATCACGTGGGCACTGACCCCTGCCTTAGACCATATTTCTCCAACGATGTGAGACAGCAAAGGTGTGTTGTATGGTGAACTATTACACGCCAGTCCTTGTGACCAGGGCCTATAGCTGGTCAGAGAACCCTGCATTATTGTTATGTTATGTAGGTGATGGTGACTTGCTCCCTCCTAGAGCCTCTCTCAGTTTTTTCACCCTGGTAGTGACCTCAGGGCCCAGCGGGCAGCAGCAGAGGTGCAGGGTCCAGCTAGGGGCGGGATCTGATCCCCAGAGTGAAGGGCCCGGATAAAGTGGCCTCATTCTTCCCCTCCCAGGCCTCACTTTCCTGGAAGGTGAAGGGTACGAAGGACACTCCTGCCCTGAGATCTCCCTCCCGTGGCTTGAAGGCGGCCCCTGAGGTGAAGGAGCAGCCCCTGGTGCTGCTGGTGGGACGGTGACTCTGGGCAGAGAGGCCTCAGGGAAGTCTGAGCAGGGAGAAGCCAGCCAAGACAGACAACTGTGGAGGACTTGGCTCTGGTGCCAGAGGAGAGGGGAGGCGAGCTTTACGTGAGCCCTGGGGTACCACCTGCCCAGTGTGGGAGGCAGGGAAGTAGCCACCACGGGGAATTGTTGGTGAAAGAAGGTCCCCGCAGGGAAGGGAGAACATGGCAGCGTTGACCCCGAGCTATTTCTTGGTACAGGCCATTTTGTGACCTGTTCCACCAGCACAGCCTGGACTGGGAGGATGTTTCATTCCATTAGTAGATTAAACAGTTGGTCACTGAGCATTGATTCAGCCCCTCAAGGACAATAGTAGAAGGTCCTGGTAAAGGTTGGGTGGACTTGCAGGGTTTCCTTGACCCAAAGCCTCAGGACATTCTTCCGGTGTAATCAGTACCTGATGGGGATAGTGTGGGGACAGATGGAGATAGGCCCAGTCAAATTCCAATGGAAAAGAGGACTCTAAACCTTACAAAGGGTTCCTGCAGGTGCACAGAGACTTGGAAACCTTCCAGGTTTATATATTTGGGTTTTCATCAATTATCTTGTGAAGTATTTCCCAATTCTATTTTAGTCTGGCTCAGGCTGTGCTCTGTTGGACACATCTGATCCAGAGTGGGATTGACAACGGAGAAGGGCTTGATGGGGTCTGCGAGGCAGGCCGGGCTCCCTCAAGACTTCTTTCTCTTTGTCCAGCTCAGCCTCCTCAAGACTCTGTCCTCCCTGACACAAGGAGAAACCAAGAGGAGGAAATGAATTCCGGGCTTCTGACAGCCAGGATTCAAGTAAGTCTGAGTTTATTCTCTGTCCACACCACACAGATTCTCTAGTTCTGTTTCTTTCTATAACCTTCAGTGTTCCCAAGTCCCACCTGGGCTCCCGAGAATCTTCTGGCCCTTCTGACCCAGGGCACAATCCACAGGCCTGGGACAGTTCCATAGTCTGGTGAACACGAAGTCTGAAATGTTGGGGCATTTAAATGGAGCCAGGACTCAGAGGTCCCTCCCATAACCACTGGGCTACTTCTCCCTTTATTTCAACATTGTTAAGGTCTTAACTGTGTGCCAAGCACTGTGGAAATGGTGAAAAAAAGGAGTCCTGCACCCAGAGAGAGCACAAAGGGCACAAATGAGAGGTGAGGAGACTGTAGGGAAAGCCCAAGGGGGAGGAGATGGCTAAAGGAGATGGGAAAAGACATGAGCAGCAGAGGGAGAGGCAGAAGCTGTACTTTCCTGAGCTTCATCTTAGCACTGCAGACTGTCAGAGGAGGCCACAGACACTTTACTAGCTGGATGACCCTGGGCAGTCACTTCTTGTTTGCCTCATTTTGCTCATCTGTAAAATGGGGGTAATAATAGCACCTACTTCCCAGGATTATTGTGGGGATCAAATGAGATATTTGTAAAGTGCTCAGTACTGCACCTGGTACATCATGGGTGCTTAATTTCCACCCCTTCCCTTCCACTGCCCTTCCTCCCTCCCTTTCTCCTCCCCTCCCTTCTTCCCTCTTTTCTTCCCATCCTTCCTTCTTTCTTTCTCCCTTCTTCCCTTCCTCCTCCCCTCCCTTCCTACCTCCCTTTTCCCTCTTACCCTCCCTCCCATCATTTTTTCTTTCCTCCCTCCCTTCTTTCCTCCCTCCTTCCCTTTCCTTTCCTTCCTCTTTCCCTCCCTCCTGACCTTCCTTCTTTCTTCCTTCCCTTTCTTTCCTTTCTCCCTTCTTCCCCTTCCCTTCCTTCCTTTCCCCCCTCTTTCCTTCCTTCCTACCTTCTTTCTTTCCTCTCTCCCTTCTTCCCTTCCTCCTTCCCTTCCTTTCTGCCATGCCATTAGGGTACCACATTTGCATTCCAACATGACAATCTCTCTTGTGCTCTTTGAAGGAAAGAGAAGTGTAAGTGTCTGCCAAGAAATGACAGCAGAAGCCCTGGAAGAGCTGGGGTCTAAGCAGGGGCAGGGGGCTGGGGTCTCTGCTGGAGGCTACCTAGTTAGGGAACATGGAGCAATTTCCAACTGCTTTGTAAAGATTGTGGGGTGGGTGGAGGTGTGCTTTATGAAAGATCCATCCTGAATATTTTGGAACTTTTGACACCTGTGGCTACTTTCCCATCTCTTCAAAATCTTGGAGGAAAAACCCAACCATGTAACAAGGGAGTTCTTTTTGAAGAGTGAAAATCTTTTGCAAATGGTATTCCGTAGTGCCCTCCCCCCACAAGCTGATCAGAGTGGAGGGGAGGCGTGGGGAGCCCCTGGGGTGGTCGTTTGGGACTCCAAATTAGTGTTTGACTCAGCAAAGCAAAACGCATCCTGAAAGAGTTGCAGCACCAATGGGGGTCCCATTTAGGCACTGAGGTGATGGAAGGTGACTTGGTTGATAGGATAACAAAAACCACTTTTTGGATGAACTCCTGATTCTTTCTATCCAGCAAGGTTTCACAAAGGCCCGTGGTTGCTCCTGTCACAGAGACTTTTCTGCCCATCATATAAAGGGTCCTCCCCTGAAGGTTTCCCAAATACAGGTGCCTGTTCCACATCCCAGGGGTGAGGCACCTGGAAAATCCATGTAAAGTGGTTTGAGGCCCTCTCTGTCCCAGAGAAGGAGTCTGGATGGTTTTCTTTTCCTTTTATAGGACATTTTCAGTCCCCTGCTGTAAAGTCTGGCTTAAGTATGTGGTCCCGGGGTATGTGTGGGTCTGTGCCCAGTCTGTGTGTCTGAATTGTTTAACACAAAGACCCCCATCCCATCCTCATTTCATGTCTTACCTGTGCTAAATGAGGACTCTGAGGAGAAGGATGCGGCGAGCAAGGGTTGGCAGCCCTGCTTCTGCCAGTCCGTTAGGGATGGGGCTTCGCCAGGACCAGCCCATCAGAGAACCTCCTGGAAGCTCCAGCCCTGGAGGGAGGGAGGCTGGCTTTGGGCCCAGAAAGCCTGAGGCAGGGGAGCCTTATGGCCCAGGTTCTCCTGACTGGCTAGAACTGTTCTGGGAGATGGGACAGTGATTGGAAATGAGCTGGACCCAAGCCTGAATCTGTGACGTGAATGGACTGAAGGGGAGGTCGTGCCATTCTTGGAAAGACCAAAGCATTATTCTGGGGGGCAGCTGGGGGCCTCTGTGGATGGAGGGCCAGGCCTAGTGATGGGAGGTCCTGGGTTCCAATCTGGCCTCAGACACTTCCCACTGGGTGACCCTTTGACCCTAAGAAGGTGAGGATTCCCCCAAAAAAGAGCCGCTTGTGTGCTTTCCCAGGGGCTGCGGGGTTTGGTCAAGGTGGATTTGAGCTCTGTGGGACGTCCAGTCTGTGCTACGGAGAGTAGTCCGTCTCGAGGCAGGGGCCTCATCAGAACCCCTGGGAGAATCCTCTTTGGCTCAGCAGGAATGTGTCTGACTCGGGAACCGGTGACGTTCTGGGACGTGGCTGTGGACTTCTCCCGGGAGGAGTGGCAGCGCCTGGAGCCTGCCCAGAGGAGCCTGTACTGGGCCGTGATGCTGGAGAACTACAAGAACCTGGTCTCTGTGGGTAAGCCTGTCCCCCTTCCTCTCCCCCGGCCAGACTTGAACCCAGAACTGCCCATCTCCAGTCCTGGCTCTCCCTCCCCTGAGCCCTCCAGCTGCCCCCGTCATTGATAAAGCCTGCTTCCTCCAGGAGACCTTCCCTCTCACCCTTCCCCAGAAGCCCTTCTCCTACATCTTTGCTCCGCCTGGATTTCCCTTTCCCATCTGGGTGAGGCAGGCAGGGACCTTGTCTTAGGTGAGCCAGTGTCTCCGGGCCCTGGGCTCTGTCTGACCCCAGCCGTCCTGGGGCACAGGAAGCTTCAGAGGCTCCCCTCAGACCTGGGCTCAGCCCTTTGCCTCCTGTCTCTCCAGGCTCATCCTCCAACTCTGCATCAGTCACTCTGGGGGGCCTCTGGGTCAGCAGACATTTATTAAGTGCGCACTGTGTGCCTGGCGTCCTTCTGTCTCTCCTGGCTCCCGGGCAGCTGGCCCTCCCGGACCCCACCCTCGCCGGTGCCACCATTGCCCAGGAGGGTGCCTGAGCCTCCCCTGAGAGCAGGACAGGGCTACGTGCTCTGGAACGGCTTTCTCCCATGGAGCACCTTCTGGGGGTCCCTCCCCATGTGCCGGAGGCCCCTCTTGCTTCCCCTCCTGCCCTCAGCCCAGGACCAGCCCATTCTCTCTCCCGAGCACACTCGCTTCCTGTTCTGGGTTCGCGCAGGCCCGCCATCCGCCGGCCTCTTTCCCTTCTGCTATAGCCACCATGCTGGCCGAGCCTTTATTTCAGAACTCGGAGTGCCAGCGGGACTGAAGCGCCCCCATCCTGATCCTTGGGCCAGCCTGGCCTCCAGAGGCCCTGACAGCGGAGTGGAGGGTCTGAGCAGGAGAGCAGGACATGGCCCTGGCCAGGCCCTCCTCCCTGGGAAGCCTCTGAGCTCTCTGGGCTTTTCCATGAAGAGAAAGGAATTCCCAGACTTCCCCGTTTATCTCCCTCTGTAGGAATTCGTGTATCCACACAGGATGTGATGTCCCTGTTGGAGGGACGAGAGACCAGCGGGAACGTTCTGCGAGGCCTTTGTCTGGGTGAGTGCGTGACGGGTGCGGGCAGCCCGACTTCATCCATTCCACTTTTGTTGTGGCGCCATTCAGTCCTGCTGCTGGTTTGGCTTTTTCCTCTCATTATTTTGGGCTCAAGGGCTTTCCAAAAAGGCACCATTTTCTAGTTCTTGCAGTTGAATAATATCAGACTTTATTTCCTCAGTCCCACAGGCATCCCATTCTGTAATTCTTTGAATTTAGTGGATTCTACGGTGTACCTTTGAGAAACGTCTTATTTTTAATTTTGACAATTTTGGAAGCATTGGAACAATTTTATTATAGTTCTTGCTCATTTCTGTTCCTTTCAAAATGTTTTTGAAATCTTTTTGTTATACCTTATTTTAAATTTATCTTTTATTCTGAATTTCACAAATACCAATAAGCATGAACATATCCATAGGTAAAGAATAGAAAGACGTTGCCTGTGAAACTGAAATATGTTCAGTTTCAAAAAAAACATAAAATCGAGGTAGTGCGGTGGCTCAGCAGATGAGAGAGCTAGGTCTGGCGACAGGAGGTTCTAGATTCAAACGTGGCCTGAAACCCATCCTGGCTGTGTGACCCTGGGAAAGTCACTTGACTTCAATCGATTATCTCTTATAGCTCTTCTGCTTTGGAACCAATTCTTAGGACTGGTTCTAAAATGAAAGGTAAGGGTTTAAAAAAAGGCAAAAAAGAAAATTAGCACATTCATTTTGGCACTCCTCCATTCCTGAACCTTTGCATTATTTTAATTCTTCATTAGTTCAGCTTTTTTATTTTATTATTTTTTTGGGTGTTGCTGTCTCTTGCCCTACTTCTCCCCTCCTGTTCTTCCCCACCCCACAAAAAAAAAAATCTCCTTTCTTATAACACTCAGTTAAAAGATATGAGCTATTTCAGAAAATGTATGTTATTCTGTACCTTTTACTTTGTCTTCATTTTCTTTTTTAATATATTTGGTTAATTCTACTACTTAAACACCCAAAAAAGGGAAGCATGCCCATCTATGAAGTGGAACAAAAAAGATGTTTGTATTTGAAACCACAAATTTCTCTTACAACTTGCTTTAATAATGACAATAATAGTAATAGCTGTCACTTATATTGTGCTTACCATTTAGCAGGTGTGCTAAGAACTTTGTGGTTATTATTGCATTTGAACCTGGGAAGTAGTTGCTATTATTGTCCCCATTTTACAGATAAAGAAACTGAGTCAAATAGAGGTTAAGTGTCTGAAGTCAGATGTAAACTCAAATCTTCCTGACTCCAGGCCCAGCACACTGTCCAGTCTGCCATCTAGCTGCTTTTTAAAAGATATTAAAAACTTGACACACTACAGACTTGCCCTCCTTGTCTCTGTCTCCTTTTGGACTTCTCTTTGGTTCTTTTAGAGACTGCACTGACCCCCTTTGCTTTCTTCCTTTGGCTGCCACTCCCACTGTTCCCCCTCCAAATGCAAAGAAGAAAACAGAAAAAAAAAGTTTCGTGAACCAAACAAATCCACACCAGTCACAGGTGGAAATGCACATCCCAGTCACCCTCAGTCCTCTGGAGGGATAGTTAGTGTTATCAAAAAGTGGGTAATCTATGAGCAGGTCTCTGGGCAATTTTAGGTAGTGAGGAGGGATAAAGGGGAAATAGGCGATTATAAGGTGATTGGAGGAGGAATGAAGGTAAGGGAAGGTATATAGGAGGTAAGGGAAATGGAGTATGTAGGAGGGCAGCTCAAACAGGTTTATTCACTGAGGCTTGAGGCAGAGGATACAGGAAGGAATTAGGCTAGTAAGAAATATTTAGATCAAGGCTGGGGCTAGCAATACTAATAAATTGATCATGTTCAGAAATTTGTGTCTCAGTTTCTCTTTATCACAGTTTTAAAAATTGTGATAAATAATTTAATTTTTGATATGTCAAATTTAGACTTTTGTAGTTTCTTATTTTTATGGAAAACCTTTTGTAAATCAAATTGAAATTTACTATACATTACTTTTTAGCTGCTTTTGAAAGCATCTTATTCTTACTTTATTGCAAATAGACAGTAATAGATTTCTATAATTTGAATTTGGTGTTCATCCCTATTGGTAGTCAATCGATTTTCTGTTGAATCTGTCCTTTTTTCGATATTTTTTGAAATTAAAAGGCTCACTAAAATATTGGTTCCATGCTTTTGTTCTTAACAATTTTGGAAGAGCCTATTAATTCTTAGGTCCCCAGATATGTTCATTTTATCTGTATAGATTCTAAGTTGAATAAATTTCTAGTAGAAGAATTTTATGAGCTAGCTTTTTCCCTTATCTATTTTTCCACTTTTGTTTTGCAAAAAATAATTTTGTATTTCCCAAAGTTGATTTTATTGACATTTAAAAATGCTTTCGTTTCTCTAGACTAATTCATTTAGTTTTGGGTGCCTATATACATACTATATATCTCCTCTTCCCTTTGACTTCAGTACCCTCAACTGTGTGTGTTTTTTTTCCCTATTTGGTTCAGCTTGAGCACCATTCTCCTTGATGGAAAAGATGGAAACTAGAAATTGTTCTGATGAAGATTCCTTCCGTTGTGAAAGCCCATATGTATGTAGTGACTTTTTGTTTCTTATTTCCTTCAGATTTTCTTCATGAGAACAGGTTGGAAAGCATGGACTCAAGTCTGATGCAGGGCATTTGTATGGGAGCATCATTCAAGAAAAGGCTTCCAAAGGATACAGTAGTCTGGCATTCAGAGATGAGAAAAACTAGAGAATATTGTCTTGATTTGGAGAATCAAAGGTACAAACAGGAGAGACAATCCAAACAAGTAACGGTTATTACCAACCCAGCTTTTAATAAATTCATTGCACCTCAGTGTTCTACATTTGGGAGAAGTTTTAGTTTGAAGTCAATCTTGATTTCACTGTGCAGAGAAACTATGGGAAAATGTCTTCATCAGTATAAAACACATGGAATGAGCTTCCAGAATTTTCCTGGCCTAATTACATGTAATATACTTTCCTTAGAGAAGAGTCTTTCTGGGTATAATGAATGCAGGAAGCCCTTCAGTTACCACTCAGACCTAGTTAAATTTCATAGAATACGTGCTGGAGATAAGTTAGCACATAGTAAACACAATGAATATGAGAAAGCCTTCAGCCACAGAGGGAGCCTGACTAAAAAAAGAATTCATATCAGAAAGAAATCCTATGCATATAATGAATGTAAGAGAGACTTTACTTGGAGGGCAAATCTTCTTACCCACCAGAGAATTCATACTGAAGAAAAACCTCTTGATTGTAATGAATGTGGAAAAGCCTTTAGCAGGAGGAAACACCTTACTAGACATCAGAGAACTCATATTGGAAAGATATCTTTTGCATGTAACGAATGTGGGAAAACCTTTAATCACTGGCCAAACCTTTTTATACAGCAAAGAACTCACACAAAAAAGAAACCCTTTTCATATAATAAATGTGGAAAAGCCAACCATCAGAGGGAAGGACTCAAAACCATCAAAGAATTCATAAAGGAGAGAAACCCTTTGCATGTAATGAATGTGGAAAAGCTTTCAGGTATAGTTCAAGCCTTATTACCCATAAGAGAACTCATACTGGAGAGAAACCTTTTGCCTGTAATGAATGTGGGAAATCATTCAGTGAGAGTGCAGTGCTGAAAAGGCATCAGAGAATTCATACTGGAGAGAAACCTTTTGCCTGTAATGATTGTGGGAAATGCTTTAGTGATAGTGTAGTCCTTAAAAGCCATCAGAGAATTCATACTGGAGAGAAACCTTTTGAATGTAAGGAATGTGGGAAAGCATTTAGCCAAAGGGGACATCTTATTACCCATCAGAGAACTCACACTGGAGTGAAACCCTTTGCATGTAACGAATGTGGGAAAGGCTTCTGAAACAGGACAAACCTCATCATTCATCAGAGAACTCATACTGGAGAGAAACCTTTTGCTTGTAATGAATGTGGGAACCCCTTCAGCAGGAGGGAACACCTTATTAGACATCAAAGAACTCATACTGGAGAGAAACCCTTTGAATGTAATGAATGTGGGAAATCTTTCAGGCACCGGTCACACCTCATTACCCATCAAAGAACTCATACTGGAGAGAAACCCTTTGCATGTAATGAATGTGGGAAAGCTTTTAGCCAAAGTGAAATTCTCAAAAGCCATCAGAGAATTCATACTGGGGAAAAGCCTTTTGCATGTACTGAATGTGGGAAAGCTTTTAGACATAGGTCAAGCCTTTTTATACATCAAAGAACTTATTTTGAGGACAAACTCTTTGCATGTGATGAATGTGGGAAGATTTTCAGTGAGAGTGAAGTTCTGAAAAGCCATCAGAAGATGCACACTGGAGAAAAACCTTTTGAATGTAATGAATGTGGGAACGCTTTTCGACATAGAGGACATCTCATTAATCAACAGAGAACCCATAGTGGAGAGAAACTCTTTACTTGTAGTGAATGTGGTAAAGCCTTCAATGAAAATGAATTACTCAAAATCCATCAGAGAATCCATACAGGCAAGAAGCCCTTTGAATGTAATGAATGTGGGAAAGGCTTCAGCAGGAGGGAACACCTTATTAACCATCAGAGAATTCACACTGGAGAGAAACCTTTTGCATGTCATGAGTGTGGGAAGAGCTTCAGCCAAAGAGGGAATCTTATTACCCACCAGAGGACTCATACTAAAGAGAAACCCTTTGCATATAGTGAATGTGGGAAAGCTTCCATTGAGAGTGTAGTACTCAAAAGGCATCAGAGAATTCATGCTGAAGAGAAATCCTTTGAGTATAATGAATGTAGGAAAGGTTTCAGCAATAAGACAAACCTTATTTCTGATCAGCAATCTCATACTGGAGAGAAAACCTTTTTGTACAATTAATGTAGGAAAGTCTTTAGTGAGAATAAAGTAATTAGAAGTTATTAAAGAATTCATAGTGCAGATAAATGCTTTGTAATTAGTATGTGGAAGCCTACAGAAGGGACCATCTCATTACTAATTACAGAAGTCATTTTAGAGAAACCCTTTATAATTCTATTAATTTGAAAAAGGCTTAAGTGAAGAGGGAAGTACTCAAAAGCCATCAGAGAATGTATAGTAGTGGAAAACCCTTCTAATGTAATGAATTTGCAACAAATATCACTAGAGATGATGTCTGAAATTCTTATTAACCATTAGAGAACCCATACTGGAGAAAAACCCTTTATGTATAATTAATGTGGGAAAGCTTTTAACTAACTTGGAAGAAATGGAACTTTTTTAAAAAATCTGTACCTTCTGTCTTAAAATCAATACTGTATATTGGTTCCAAGACAGAAGAGCAGAAAGGGCTAGGCAATGAGAGTTAAGTGACTTGCCCCAGATTACATAGCCAAGATGTGTCTGAGGCCACCTTTGAACCTGGGACCGCCCATCTCTGGGCCTGGCTTTCAAACCACAGAGCTAGCTAGTTGCCCCCTAGGACTGGAACTCTTTGAATTGTAATTGACTTTCAACAAGTCTTATTTCCCATTTAAGAAATCATATTGAAAACTCTAAATAGAATGAATATGGAGAATTCTATAGACTGAGTAAATACCTTCTATGGAAGGGTTGATTTGTTAGGCATCAGAACTCAGACTAGTGAATAATTTTGATGCAATAAAATGAGTATGTTAATGATTTCATATTGACATGTTGTAATGATTCTCTAAAATAATTGAAAAATCTTGTTTGATCTTGTTTAAGTTAAGATTTTTACTAGTGCCTCATTAAAGGGCACAGGTGGTATGTTCATCAGATTTGCACATAAAGACTTAGGGGGATAGTTACACTAGATGCCAGACTAAGGAACCAAAAGAATCTTTCATGATTAGAGCATTTTTTTCTGAGTCTAATTAATTGAATTTGTGGGGAAGAATAAATAAAAAATTGGGTACAAAGTAAGAAGAAAATTCTTAAAGTTAGAAGATGTGAGAGCCAGGCCTAGAGACTGGAAGTCCTAGGTTCAAATCTGGCAAGTCACTTAACACCCATTGCCTAGCCCTTACCACACTTTTGCCTTGGAACTAATACTTAGTATTGGTTTTAAGACAGAAGGTAAGGGTTAAGAAAAATTAAAAATATAAAAGTTAGAAGATGGGAGAGAAACAAGTTAAGTGAACACAGAATAGTATACTTGTCAGATCTGTGGGAAAGGAAAGACTTTAAAACCAAGCAAGAGTTAGAGAAAATTACAAAATGTAAATTAAATGGTTTTGATTATATTAAACTAAAAAGTTTTTGTACAAACAAAAACAATGTAGTCAAAATCAGAAGGGAAACAACAAATTGGGAAAAAATCTTTATAACGAAAAACTCTGACAGGGGTCTAATTACTCAAATATACAAGGAGTTAAAGCAATTGTATAAAAAAATCAAGCCATTCCCCAGTTGATAAATGGGCAAGAGATATGAATAGGCAATTTTCAGGTAAAGAAATCAAAAGTATCAATAAGCACATGAGAAAGTGTTCCAAATCTCTAATAATTAGAGAAATGCAAATCAAAACAACTCTGAGGTATCACCTCACACCTAGCAGATTGGCTAAAATGAAAGAAGGGGAGAGTAATGAATGCTGGAGGGGATGTGGCAAAATTGGGACATTAATGCATTGCTGGTGGAGCTGTGAACTGATCCAGCCAATCTGGCTGGCTGGCAATCATGCTCAAAGGGCTATAAAAGAATGCCTGCCCTTTGATCCAGCCATACCATTGTTGGGTTTGTACTCCAAAGAGATCATAAACAGACTTGTATGAAAATATTTATAGCTGCACTTTTTGTGGTGGCAACAAACTGGAAAATGAGGGTATGTCCTTCAATTGGGGAATGGCTGAACAAAGTGTGGCATATGCTGGTGATGGAATGCTATTGTGCTAAAAGGAATAATAAACTGGAGGAGTTCCAGGCGAACTGGAGAGACCTCCAGGAACAGATGCAGAGCGAAAGGAGCAGAGCCAGAAGAACATTGTACACAGAGACTGATATACTATGGTAAAATTGAATGTAATGGACCTCTGTACCAGCAGCAATGCAATGACACAGGACAGCTCTGAGGGATTTATGGTAAAGAACGCTACCTACATTCAGAGGAAGGACTGCAGGAGAGGAAACATATAAGAAAAACAACTGCTTGAACGCATGGGTCGGGGTGGACATGATTGAAGGTGTGGACTACCACACCAATGCAACTACCAACAATTTGGAAATAGGTCTTGATCAAGGACACATGACAAAACTAGTGGAAATGTGCATCGGCCATGGGTGGGGGGAGTGCGGGGGGTGAAGGGGAAAGTAGGAGCATGAATCATGTAACCATGTTAAAAATGAATATTAATAAATGTTTTAAAAAAAAAGAAGATGGGAGAGATCTGGTTAGACAGTAGTTATGAAAAAAGTTGGAATTTTATTTATCTCAGTATGAAATAGAATTGTCATTTTTTACATGTTTTAAAAATCTTTTTAAATTAAAAAAATTAATTAATTTAGAATATTTTTCCATGGTTACATGATTCATGATTTTTCCCATCCCTCTTCCCTTCCTGCTCCCAGAGCTGACAAGCAATTCCATTGGGTTATATATGTATCATTGTTCAAAACCTATTTCCATATTATTCTTATTTGCAATAAAGTGATCTTTTAAAGTCAAAACCCCAATCCTATCCCCATTGAACCACATGATTGATCATATGTTTTCCTTTTGCATTTCTGCTCCCATAGTTCTTTCTCTGGATGTGGGTAATGTTTTTTTCTCTGAAGTTCCTCTGAATTGTCCTGGATCTAATTACATCTAATTACATCAAAGTCTGTTACATTCAATTGTGCCACAACGTATCAGTCTCTGTGTGCAACATTCTCCTGGTTCTGCTCCTTTTGCTCTGCATCAGTTTCTGGAGGTTGTACCAGTTCACATGGAATTCCTCCAGTTCGTCATTCATTTCAGCACAATAGTATTCCATAACCAATAGATACTACAATTTATTCAGCCGTTCTCCAATCGAGGGATACCCCCTCATTTTCCAATTTTTTGCCACTACAAAGAGCATGGCTATAACTATTTTTGTACAAGTATTTTTCCTTACAGAATTATAATTTTAGTTATTGATTAGTTATATCCGACTCTTTGTGACCCCATTCTAGTATTTCTGCTCCCAAACCCCCAAATTTTTGGTCTTTTTTTTAAAGTGTGACTTACCTCATAGACTGGGAATGTTATATATAGGGTTTACCTAAATTTTGTCAAAATATATGATAAAGTCATTGTAGTGGGAAAGTTGATCAGGAAACCCAAGACCAAAAGGGACATCTTCAGGAGTGACAAGGCTCCAGTAATTAGATGAAAAATAGAAAAAATTTATTAAGTTTATTGCAAGCTGAATTATTGAGTTGATTGGCCGGGAGGCAGAAGCAGGTAGACTACTGCTTCCCAGAGGAGATGGAGTTTGGGATACTTACACCCTCTTGACAACAGGGCCTATGACTAGAGATGGGATGACAGTGGGGTGACATGTTATGAGACAGAGGGGAAGGTGGATGGAGTGATATCTTTTGGGACTCTGGTCCCATGCGATTATAATCCCATGGGTCATGTCATTATGTTCTGTGCCTCAAAGTCAAAAGGAGGTGAACTGTCCAGTTTAAGAGATGGTTCAATATCTGAGCTCAAAACAGACGTTCAACAGAAACAAATTGGGAGGTGCCTATCTGTGCTCATTGAGAAGCTAGGAGAGGTCAAAGGGAGTGCCTCTCAGACTTTTTATCATTATACTTCTGTTGCTCAAAGTCACCTTTCGTATGTATTACAGGAATGCAAGGGAAAATGAATTCTTTATGTACTCTGACCTGGAAAACTTTTGGGGTTTTGGGGGTGTCTAGGGTAAGCCTATACCCCCATATCATCATGTTATTCTTTTGGGAAAAATAATGTTGATTAGAGAATAATAAAGTCAACTAGATTGAAAAACGGCCTCCAAAAGTGGTCATTAAAGATTTTGCCAAATTGGAAGACCTAAATAGAGTCCCCCAGGGATTTTTCATTTTCCATATTTTTATTAGTGACTTGAATTAAAACATAGATTCTTTTTAAATTTCCAGGTAACCCAAATTTTGTCCCCATTTCCCACTAGCTCTACTGCTTTTGGACTTCTCCATCATACCGTCTTTCCCCAGGAACTAATAATTAGGAAATCTAATTATCCTTCAAGATTGAATCTACCTGGTCCTCACATATCATTAGTACCCTCAGCCATCCACTGAACCCACTGGTTGCAGGGCAGGGCCATGAGCTCCAGGACCGCTTTTTAAGACAGGAGCTCAGTACAGTCTTCAACATTTCCCACCAGCTACACTACTGTTGGACTTCATCATATCCCCCCGCCCCATGCCAAGTATCTCTGCCACCTTTCCCCAACTCCTTTTCATCTTCCTTTTGTATGTTGTTGTCCTCCATTATATTGTAAGTTCTTTGAAGTCAGAGACTACCTTTTTTATTTGTATGCCCAGCACTTAACATAGTGCCTGGCACGTGACAGGTGCTTAATATTTATGGACTGAATAATAGCTAATATGCTAGATGATAGAAATCTGTAATATTTAGACAAACTAGAACACTGGGCAGAATGTTTTTTTGGCCCTCCATACCAGAGAAGAAGCCTGAATTTTTTCTTTTATGAGGTATTTACAGTACCTTTTATACATTTGTGAGTTACTAAACTTTTTAAGATCTACATTTCTAGCCTTTGTGTGTTGTCTGCTGGTTTTGTGTTCTTTTTTTGCAAACTTTAACTTTTTATTTATTTTAACTTTAAAAAAGAAAGTGTATGCATGGTATTAAAGGATAAAGTATGTTGATATTATATAATACTAGACATATATTTTATGCATTTCTGAGTTTCTAAACTTCTCTGTGTCGTCTCTTGGCCTTCCCATGTTGTCTGTGGCTTTTACAAAACTCCTAAGAAATTCTCATTTCATTTCTTATACTGACCCAATATATATCAAGCATATATATATGTATATGTATATATACATAAACATAAAATAACATATATATGTGTTATTTTTTGCTTTTATTTAATTTTTTATAATAAATAATGATAGATTGTATTTTTTAATTAAGAAAAATTTTCTATGGTTACATGATTCACGTTCTTTCCCTCCCCTCCTCCCACCCCTTCCCATAGCCAACCCACAATTCCACTTGGTTTTACATGTGTCATTGATCAAGACCTATTTCCATATTATTGACATTTGCACTAGGGAGTTTATATCCCCATTGACCCATGTGATCAAACAGTTGTTTTTCTTCTGTGTTTCTACTCCCACAGTTCTTCCTCTGAATGTGAATAATGTTCTTTCTCATGAGTCCCTCCAAAATGAGGTTAATTCTTTTTTTTTTTAACTTTTTTTTTTTTTAATTTTAAACCCTTAACTTCTGTGTATTGACTTATAGGTGGAAGAGTGGTAAGGGTAGGCAATGGGGGTCAAGTGACTTGCCCAGGGTCACACAGCTGGGAAGTGTCTGAGGCCGGATTTGAACCTAGGACCTCCCGTCTCTAGGCCTGGCTCTCAATCCACTGAGCTACCCAGCTGCCCCCAGGAGGTTAATTCTTAAAAAAATCAACCACGAAAAACAAAAATAATTTGTTTTTCAAGAAATTAAAAAGCTTTTCACAAACAAAATTAATACAACTTTTAGAAGTGAAGAAATCAATAAAAATCTTTGGATCATTTATCTCTGATAAAGGCTTACTATCCAAGAGAGATAAGCAAGTAACAGAAACATATGACAAAAAGCTACTCTTCAATAGAGAATTCTTGATAGATATAAATTTCCAGAGAGGAACTCTTAACTTATTAAAATCATATGAAACACTGCTCAAAATCAGTTATGTGACAAATAAAAATGATGATGATGATAGTAACACCCAATTATAATAGCACTCTGTGCCAGGCACTGTGCTAAGTGCGGCTCTGAAATTTGGTAGTGCTATCATTATTCCAGTTTTACTGATGAGGAAACAGGCAGACAGAGGATGTGACTTGCTAACAGTCACAGCTATGAGACCTCCCGACACCAGACCCAGAGCTCCATCCACCGCATCATATCTCTGTCCAGAAAATTGGCGAATATGACAAAGATGGAAATAAACACTGAAGGAGTTGCGGAAGGTCGGGGCACGCTAATAACACATCATCGAGGAAATGTGAACTAGCCGGTCTGAAAAATGCATGAGGGGTTCCAGGAATGGGAATAGAACCTTTGGCGATGTCTTTGGCGAGCTCGTGCATCTGAGCTCTGGAGAAGTGTGAGGAGCCAAAGTGGCTTCAGTTTGCAGAAGAACTCGAGCAAACAGCCATTCCAGGCTCGGGCTTACAGTGCAGGAGAGAAGGGCAGAAGGCCCTACAACGAGCACTTTTCTGCCAGAATAGCCTGACGCCTTACCACAGCTGATGGGGATGGCTGGAATAGGCTGATATGACCGGCTGTGGTGGAGTTTTTTGGATTTGCCAAAGGACGGCAACATCCTTTTTAACTCCCTTCCTGGATGCCTCCAGCAGGAAGGGGCTCCTTATCTGCCTTTCCCTTTTTTACAGCTGATTTTAATTCATATTATACGTTAATATTCATCAGGCGATCAATGATTCACATCTATTATCCCCATGGTTGGCTGTTGGAGGTTGAAGCTTTTGTGCCATTGAAATGGGGGATGAACCAAAGGGGAAGAACGTTTGCTGCAGGTGCTCTGGGAGGCTGCGTACAAAAGCACGACGTGGCTGGAACCCTGGATTTGTCTAGGCATACGGAAAAAGTCCCGGAAGACATTATGCTGTCCATCCCTTTGGAGCCAGTCCTGCAGCTCGGAGATGAGAGAGGAAAACATGGGGAGCAACGATCTGTTATAGCAAAGAACTGGAGGCTGCGAGGGAACCCACCACTGGGGAAGCGAGGAACGAGCGATGTCTATTGTTAATGTACTGAAATAAATATTCCCCCCTTAAGAAATGGTCCAAGTGTGGAGGGAAACGGTGGAAGGAAGCCAGAACCCAGGTGGGACAGTGACTAGCCACAACTCTGGAAGGCTGAAGAGCTCTGACGGCCGCCAGGAGGCGCAAGAACCTGGCCGGTGGACTTGCTAGGGAGGTTTTGCTTTTCCTCTCTCAGGTGCGGGAGAGGGAGGATGGAGACTTCCCTTGCCCTCGGGCATCATGGCAGCTGTGGTGGCACGTACACCCCGGGCACCGGCAGGGGAAGCTTTCGGCCTGGCACACCGGCCAAGGCTCCCTAAGAGGTTGGTGGGCAGCCTGAACCTCATTTGTGCCTCCTCCTATGCAGTTTCCAGGTCTGCATAGTGGCAGGGGGCTCCTTCCTGGCCCCCCTCCAAAATGGGGTGCTTTTGGGGATACCTGGGGAGGTTTAAATTCTGGTCCTGTCAACTAACTGTCTGTGTGACCTTGTCCAAGTCACTGGCCCTGTCTTGCCTAACTTTCCCCATCTGTAAAACGGTGGGGTTGAGCGAGATGGCTTCGGTAGTCTCCTTCACCTCTAACCCAGTGAGCTTACGAGAAACACCGGGTCCCAGAGGGACGACCGGGAAGGACGGGCTGCACAGCCTTCTGGGAGACAGAGTCCAGGCAGCCCTAGGCTTCCCGCGCCTGGACTCCATTTCCCAGAAGGCCGCGGGACGCCTCCTCGCGTAGCCCATCCTCGGAGGAGGTCGCTGGGCGTTGCATGATGGGAGTTTCCGTCCCATCGATAAACTTTCAGGATCCGTTTTCGTTGGGGCTTCGCGCCTCGTAATGGATATGGTGGCTGAATAGGTGCCGAGCCCAGCCTGGTATTCCCCTTTCCCCACTTCCCTAAGTCCCAGTTCACTTGGGGAGCCCCAGCCTCCAATTCCTGAACCCAAGAAATGTGGGAGAAGCTCTTAGACGAGCGCTCAGCTCAGAGGCGGGGAATCCAGAGCGAGTGTGCTTGCGCCAGCTCTCGGACCCCTCCCCATCCGTCCTGCTGCTACCTGCCAGAGGGAAGCAGTAGGGTGCCTGAGCCAGTACGCCTGCGTCAACTGTCATCTCCGCTGTTGCCCTATCCCTTCACCTAGCTCAGGCGGAGGAGGCCAGTACGCAGGCGCACTCCACGGATCCAAGCTGTCACTGCTACCAGGACCTGAGAACAGGGGGGTCCGAGGGTACATTGCGCATGCGTATGGGGGCGTGGCCAGGAGTGGGGCGGGGTTGTGTCTCTGAGGCAGTTCCCCAGCATGTGGGCTGAGGGGCTTGGCGCTTTGTTGTGGGGAAGCGTTTGTTATTGTGTGTGGCGGCTTTTCTCCCGCTTCCTCCCCGGGCCCCCCCTGGAGGGCAGGACCGTGGCAGCCCTCTGAATAGGTTCTGAACCTCTATTTCCGGGATTAGGGGCCACGATGGCCTTCATTACCCGAAGGTATCTGTGATGGAGGGAAACTCCTCTGTGTCCGTGTGTGTTACAAACACTGTGGAGGGGACAGCCCCTGCCCGAGCGCTTTGCCCGAAGCCCCTCGCACTGCTGGGGGAAGGGGCCGCAGGTAGGGACTCCTGTCCGTCCTGTCCAGGCCAGGAGGGGTAACCGTGGAGGGCATGGCATGGCCTGCAGACTTGGGCAGAGAGGTGGGCACTAGGCAAGGATTAGGGGAGCAGCAGACACCACTCATGTTCCTTCAGTGCCCTCCGCTCCTTAGTATAGACCTCTGTCTGCCTCAGTTTCACCTTCAGGTGGCCTCTGCACACTTTGACTCCAGTTAGCCAATCAACAATTATTTCATAAGATCATGTTCTGGGCCAGCCCCAAAAGAGAGGATCGGGATAGAGCTAAGGGTCCAGTTGAAGTGAGTTTGAATTTCTGGTACCAATCTGGTATTGGCAGCCTAGGAAGAGGGGCAGGTCAAGTCCCTGAAGGGTACAGAAAGTTCATCTCTAGGGGACAATGCCAGGGATTTGGGGTGAGGGAGATGGGGATACTACCTTGGCCTTTGTTTGGTCTCCTGTGACCACTTTCTCCTCTAGTTCAGTCTCCTAAAGGACAGGACCATCAACACAGTCTGCTGTTGTAATGATCCTGGTTTTATGAGGAGCTGAAGCTGAGTGTGTGGGTGGTACCTGAGTGTAACACTTAAATTGTGATAGTGAAACACAAAGGATCCCACAGCAATAGTTGTGAATCTGCTGAACCCAACTTCAGATATAACTGTATCCCAGAATAGCAGCCAGATGAAGAATCTGTCATTAGAACTAGACAGCTACTTCTCTAACTGACCTTCTGGCCTAGATAGGATAACGCTAAATTGACTGCAAATTATATTTCACTATAATTGATACAAGTCTCTTCTTCCCTCACATATTCCAAGGATATAATCACTAAACCCTAAGATAGAGATGACACCAAATCTAGGTAAGTTTGAAGATTTAATGTTAACAGGCTTAGTTAGGAGGGGAAGCAGGGTAATGACTGGGAAGGAGGGAAACAGGAAGTTCTTTAAGTAACTAAGCTAATGATGATAATGATGGTATTTGAATGGATGATGGTCAGGCTTGTCACTTGCCAGTTACCAGTTGCCAGTCTGGCTGGCCAGACTGGTTTCAACCTAAGTCAGGTTGCTTTGCTGTTAGATGTTGTTGTTTCTTCTTGGTGATTAAATCAGGATCAGGTTATTCAATATTAGGGTAACACAGGATCTGGAACTGTGAAATTGGTTGGTGCAGGTTGCTGGTAACTCAAGTTGACCTATGGCCTACCCTCACCACAACCTCCCACTTCCCTAAAACCCAATCTCAGATTGAGATCCATCTCCCAGTTCAAATCCTTCCTTATATACCTGAGCCTTAACATCCTGGCACATGCCACCTCTGGCCAGGCTCAGCTCATTCTATGTTCTAATCAGGTAACTGTCCATCATCTTGCTTTCCATATTACTGTGCAAATTATCATTACACTGCCTCAGTTTTCTCATCTGAAAAATGGAGAAAATAATAGCACTTCTTGGCAGGGTTGTTGTGAGGATCAAATGAAATAAATCAAAAATGCTTAGCAGAATACTGCATATGTAGTAAGCACTATATGCATGTTGACTTTTATCACATACACAGTGAGTGGTAAAATGACATAGAGAGGGGTGGGAGACCAGAATTCTAGTTCTGTTAGACATAGGACAAAGAAGATCCTTCCCTGGGATGAAGAAGAGAGTGCATTGGACCTGGGAAGAAATCTTAAGACTGGTAAGCATTTATGGGATTCTGCCTCTTGAATGAATCAGTCCAGAGTAAGTTGATCCTTAATGGAGAATGGAAAGTGTAAGGCTAGGAATAATTATTTCTAGTGGGATTTCTGGCATATATCATGAATATTAACAGTCACATGAAAGCCAATTCTGTCGTGTGATTTGGAACTTTAGGAATAAGATGATAATTGGGATGATTCTGTGTGAGGGAGAATTTGGGCAATCTGGGAAAACCATCACCTGGTTACTGAATCTGTCTGAAGTTAAAACAGGTCATAGGTAGGTATTAAAGAAATATTTGGAAGAATGATCCTGGTTAAGCAGGAATGAGTTTGATTCAAGCATCAGTGACTTTCAGGGATGTGGCTGTGGACTTTAGCTGGGATTAGTGGAGATGCCTGGATGCTGCCCACAAGAACCTGTACAAGGATGTGATATTGGAGAACTACAAGAACCTAGTGCCCCTGGGTGAGCACAGTTGTCCTCCATAACTTAGTGTCTGTGTACTGGGGAATCTATGCAGTCTCTCTTGTTGAAGGCTGTGGGCAATCTGAAATACTGAGCCAAGTTTTGACTTCAATGTGCTAGAAGATTTAGGGCTATACAACCTATGGGGAAAGTAGATAGGGCATATTTGTTCCCCATCCTCAGGTAGAAGATCTTGGCTTTGTTTAGATGGAAATTCCATAACTTCTTTGTGCTGGTCCTGAGGCTTCAGGTTTCCTGCTCCTTCAACTCTCTGGTCATATTCTTAAGTTCTTGCTGTCTCCTTTCTCCAGGAAGCCTTCCTTCCCACTCTTTTGACTTTGACTAGCTCTCTCTGTGATAAGTAGTGAGTAAACATCCCAGGGAAGATCAGGGGCCACAAGTCTAAGCATACTAGCCCCCCTGTTCAAAAAGCTAAAGTGGCCCCCAATGGCCTCTGGATTCCTATTTGGCCCTCAGGGCAGCTGCAAACCTAGCCTGCTGTTTTCCCTGCATTCTTGCCCAACTGGCAGGTCACAATTCTTGAAGTCGGCAGAAGTGGCCTGCTTGCTGTTCTCCATACAGGACACTCCATTTACTGGTGCCATACTTTTGCAAAACTCAGCTCAGCTGCCTCCTTCCCAGAATTACTTTGAATTTATTAATTTATTTTTAAATAAAGTTTATTGATCTGGTTTTTTATGTCACCAGAATTTCTGTCGGTCTTTTTCCTTTCCCCTCCCAGAAAACCATCCTAGAGAGCAAATAATATTTTAGAGGAGGGGGAAAGTCAGTCAAACCAGTGACTCCATTAGAAAAGTTTAGAAACAGGCACTGTTCTCCACCAGAGAATGTCTGCCTTTGCCAAGGGTTTTTTATCCCCTCTTGTCTTTGGTATAATGCCTATTCTTTGTGACTTGCTTCCTTTTTATCTTTCTGGGTTGGCCACTCATTGTCATGGTGGTTGTATGTCTTGTTTTCTGGGTCTTCCATTTACTTCACTCTGTGCCAGTTCATGTAAGTCTTTTCAGATGAATCTTTTAGTTTGTCATTGTCTGAATCATATTTCTCACAGCACAGCGCTGTCATTGTTCTTTGTGTGTGTGCCACAGCTTGGTGATGGACATCAACTCTTTGGCTGTCCTAAAGCATGCAACCTCAAATTCATGGTGTTCTTGGGCCTCATTCTGATCAGTGACCTCCTTGGGATATGTGCTGTAAAAATTTAAATTTAGGTTTTCATGCTAATATGAAAGTTCTAAAGTAATATTGTGGTCGCTGTAAGGATTAAATTTTAATGGTTTGTCTAAAATATATGAAGATTATAAATAAAGTGGTGGTTGCTGATTCAAAGTATTACTGCTCAAAGTTGAAATAACTTTGATAGCTTTTATTTACAAAAGAGGTGGAAAGAGTGAAAGCAGAGAAATACAAAAGGGTAGAGAAGTCATTAGCCTATCTAACTAAATATTGCTCTGGTGCTTGACTCAGCCAGGACTTTTTGACCTTAAGCAGGAATTAAACTCTCTCCAGAAGACAGGAAGGGAAAGCCAGCCATCCACTCACCCAAGTTCCCTTCAAGAGGCAGGTCAAGAAAATGACTCAAGCTGAAGGTGATTCTTGAGGCTGACTTGAGCCGACCTTCTTCTTGAAGCTGACTTACCTCTTGAAGTCCAACTCCTTCTTGTAGCTGACTTCTTCCCCTAGCTCCAGAAATTCAGGACCTTTTATAGTGGGTTCTTGTCTCTTCCCCTTTTCACAGGGGCTAGTCACAACTTCCAAATTGTCTAGCACTGCCCAGGGGCCAGTATTTGTGGGAACCAGTTCTCACCTTCTGAAGGGGTGAATACTCATCAAAAGGGTTCAGATTCCTGGCTGATTGAGTTTCTGAGGGTGTGAATTCTCTAAGTGGTTTGCAAGCTCCTCCACCTAGTTCAAGCTTTTGTTGATTCAATCTAAAGGTAGACAAAGGAGAGTTAATCCTGTCTTCACAATGTAGTGAGCTACTAAGTAGGGGTACTTAAGTTATTGTTAACCAAAGTGTTAGCTCCAACTAGACAAAGAGAATAAAGGATTCCCTTTCACAAGTGTAAATTCAAAGAGGAAAAAGAATTCCCTTTTACATGCCAATTTAAAAATATTACAGCGTAAGCAGCTTTATTTACAAAGAGGTATAAAGAGTGAAAGTGGAAAAATGTAGATAAAGAGACAGAAAATACTGCCTACCTACAAATACCTTAAGTTTGATCCTAATGTCTCCAGACCTCAAATGCAAACCTGAAAGTGAATCTCATCAGAATCCAAAGTTCTAATTAGGAAGCCAAAATCTAAAAAGCCAGGAGACACTGAAGACCGACAAGAATCTCACCAGAACCTGCTGAAGGGAATGTCTCACTGAAGTGCCAATGAGCAGAGAGGATCTCCTCACTGAAGAATCAAGGAAGGAATCATTCCACTCACCACCACAAGCTGATGCAGGATCCAGGGAAAGAGTCTCTTCCTCCAGTCCAGCTCACCAACCCAGAGAGAGTGACTGAACCCTTGAGTTGGCCTTTTAAAGCAGTTTTCTCAAGGTCACTTACTGTTGCTCCCCCACTTTACGGGAACCAATCGCAGTCTTTCCATTTGCCTAGCACTGCCCAAGAAGGGGGTGCTATGACCTTTGGAGGTGTGAGCTCACTCTAGTAAGTGACTTGCAAAAGAACTCTTACTTAGTGTCAAGTAGGGATACTTTCAGTTCTAGATTTGTTTAGCTAAAAATAGACAAGGGGAGAGTTAATCCTATCTTCACAGTGCCTAGTCTCATGCACAATCTCTGGGCCATGAATGTTGTCATCATTTTATTTGCATGATTCCAAATTGCCTTCCAAAATATTTGAACCAATTCACAGCTTCATCAGCAATGCAATAGTGTGTCCATTAGCACCTGGATGACACAGTGGGTAGAGCACCAGGCTTGAAATTGGAAGGACCTGAGTTCAAATCCCACCACAGACACTTACCAGGTGTATGACCCTGGGCAAGTCCCTTAGCTTTCATCTGCCTCACCTTCCCCAGGTGTAAAATGGAGATAATAATAGCACTTACTTCATAGGGTCATTGTGACTGTCCAGTGAGAGAATAATTGTGACATACTTAGCATGGGGCTAGCACACAATAGGTACTTACTAAGTGCTTGTTTCTTTTGAAACAAGCCCTCCCCCATTTATCTTCCCATGTTTTGTCATGGTTGCCAAATTGCTGAGTCATAGGTGAGACCTCAAGGTCATTTTGATGTGCATTTCTCATTATTGGTGATTTGGAGAATTCTTTTGTATGGTTGATAAGAGTTTACAATTTTTAATTTTAAGAACTATTTGCTATAGCTTTTGACTAGTTTTCTATTAGTGAATGGCTTTAGTTCTTATATGTATGTCTTTTCTTTCTACATGGATGCCAAACCATTATTTGAGAAATTTGTTTTAAAGGCCTTTGCCATTCAGCCTCATTGATATGTGCATTAATGAATGTGTTAATATTCATTAATATTGCACAGAAGCTTTTCAGGTTCATGCTTAATTGCCTTTCTTCTTTGTTCTTTGATTAAGGACAGATCTATCTACCACCACGAAAGGCATATGATATGCCACACTCTATTTTTATGGTACTAAATTTAATATTAAGTCATGTGTTCATTATGAATTTATTATGGAGTTTATTAAGCCTAGTTTCTGCCAGATGACATTTTAGGTTTTCCAACAGGTTTTATTTTGTTTTTAATCATATTTAGGAAGTTCTTTCCTAAGTAATTTGTTTTATGGCTTATCAAATAGTGGGTTGCTGAGTTCCATTGTTTCTAATTCGCCCTAATTTGTTGTATTATTTACTTCTCTATATTTTAACCAATATGAAAGAGTTTTGATAACTTGAGCTTTATAATATAGATAATACAGTCTGAGACTTGAAAATGCTATTCTCCTTATTCCTTATCTTCATTTTTTTCTTAGTTATTTCAAGATTATTTCTAGATTTTTGTTTTTTGAAATAGTTATGGTGAAATAAAGACATATAAAGTAGTTACAGCTAGACAATGACTTATTTAGCAATGCATGAAGTTGCAATAATAAATTAGATCTGTGGGTTTTGATAGCACAAGAACCCACAACTTTGGTTTCTACAATTATTATATAATTGATGGGATCAGAAAAAGCAGAATTGTAGGTATTGAGACACCTGGTTTCTTATTGGTAGAGATGAGGGGGAGCATATTCTTATGAATTCTCCAACTTGTGATTTTTCCTGTTCTAATTTGACTTAAAAGTGGGAATTTAACTTTTATTTTTAATGTAACAAAATTGCTATTTTATTGAGTTCTATGATGTATCCCTTTTATGGTTTGAGAGAATAATAAAACTTTTGTAAATTAACTTTGTTAGTGTTGTCATTTTAATATTTTGGCATAGCCCTATCTTTAGCATTGAAAATTCCTAATTACTTAAGTTGTTCTTCATTTCTTTAAGGAGCACTTTGTAATTTAATCTATACAAGTATTTCCTGCCCTTCCTTAGATTGTATTTATTCATTTTGTAATTGTTTTCAATGGAGTGAACTTTTCTCTTTTTTCTTGGATTTTGTTTCCATTTTATAGAAATGTTTTTGATTATGAGGGGGAGGATTATCTGTTCTGTTCTATGTAACTTTGCTTAACCTATTGTCTCAATTAATATCTTGCGGTTTCCCTATAATTTTCATGGTAAACCACTATATCATCAACAAATAGGGATAGTTTTATATCTTCTTTACATAACTTTATGCCCTGAATTTCTTTATCTTATCATTGCCATTGCTAGCATCTCTGTAACTGTTAAATAGTGTAAAAGTAGACATCCTTGGTTTCTTCTCGTATACAGGCAATGCTTCTAATATATCCTCATACTGTATAATATTTGCTTTTGGTGCCTACATGGAATATGGTTTTTAGCATAAATCAGTATTATACTTTGTTTTTGGCCTTTGATGTATTTGGATCTTTTATATTTTTAAAGATATTCCTGCATTTCTTTTATGTTCTTTGGTTAGTTAGCATGTAGTTGCATAGGAGGTTCTAATCATTCTTTTTATTTCATCTGTGATTTCATATTGTTCTCTTGTTTTGTTAATTTGATTTTCTTTGCCATCTTCTTAAATTGGCTAAAGCATTCTCAATTTTGTTGATACATCTTTTCAAAGCTTTTAGTTTTTTTCCTTATTCTTTTTTGTTTACAATTTATCTGTTTCTCCTTTAATTTTCAGTATCTCCTCTATTGTGTTTATTTTGGGTTTGTTGGCTTTTAAATAAATATTTGCCATACCTTTTTGTCCAAATGCATTGTCATTTTTAATAGAAATGAGAGACTAGAATAAAATGTACCATTTGACAGGTAAATACCAAAGAGTTGCAATCATGTTATAAGATAAACCAAAAATAAAAATTCACAACATAGAACTGATTAAGGAAATTAAAGTAACAAAGTCAGCAAGGCAATATTAATATAAAACTTAAATGCTCCAAATCTTAGTGTCTAAATTAATAAAAGTAAACTTAACTGAATTACAAGAAGACACAGTAATACAATAATAGTAGAATATTTTAATGCCCCCTTTTCAGTTTTGGACAAATCTAACAAAGAAAAGTAAAAGAGGAAATAAAGAATTGAACAAATTGCTGGAGAGTTCAAATGATATCATCTAAAGGGGACTCCATAAGTGGGTGAGATAGCAGAAGGAGCACCATTGCTCAAAGGATCATGGGTCAGGCAGTTTATTACTCACAGACATGGGGTCATGTAGCTTCCCAAACCAGTAGACTCATCATGGCACAGATTTTGACCCAAGTATGCAGTGGGATGCAGAAATGAATTGAGAGCCCAGATTTCCCTTCTTTCTGACAGTTGTTGCTCAGCAGATTCTTAGGGACTAAGTGTGAAGGGAACCTTAGGGACCATCAATCAGCAGGTGGTTTAGACTGTAGTCTCCTTTTTCTCCTCCTTTATCAACCATAAAAGCATCGTAATTAGGAAAGTTTGTTAACCTTGTATATGTGGATTAGTGAACTTCGCTTAACTAATTATGATAGGTAGAACCAGAAAGTTTTTTGATAGCTAATTAGCATGTCATTAACACAGTAGAACTTACAGAGAATGTTAAGAAGCATACAATGGTGCTTGATAACGAGGATTTGAAACATTTGCTATTGTGTGGGATGAAATTTGTGCATCATTCCCCAATATACATTGATTAGTATTAGTAATTATAGATTGGCAACTTCTTATAGGAAAAAAGTGAAGTTAGGTGCCCTCCACTAGGAGATGTCATTCTCTCCTTTCAAAGAGTAGAAGAACACCCCTCCCCAAGCAGCTTTATACATATATTAATGTAGGCCTTTAATATGCTCTTTTTCAAATGTGGCCAAGAGACTGCCCCCCTTTTCTTCTATTCCCGTGGGAAGAAGTTTAGGGGTGATCTAATTCCTATGAGAGAAATCTCCAAACTTACAAGCTATAAATCTTGACTACATGTCCTGAATAATGTTTCAATGAATGTTTTATCTTGAATCGTTGGAATCTGATAAATCCTTAGACAGGCCTAAAACCCTGACTCAACTAAAAACTGTAAACCTAAGGAATATTCCCATATGCTTAGAAATGTCAGAAGTGCTGGGAAAGGAAGTGCTGAGGAGAATAGAAGAGGGAGAGTAGAATAAGATACAGATCATGGGACAGTAGAGATAGCATTGGGTTAGATCCCTGTAAAATCTGAGCAAACCTAGGCATCGATGCCCACTGTTTTTGGGACCTCAGACTGTGGAGCCCCCCTCTCCCTCTCTCTAGACCCAGGCAGCATTCCTCACTCTATGCCCCCCCCAAGCCTCTGAATAAACCCACATGAACTCTGCCAGCATCAAGTCTCCTGTCTGCTCATTAGAGTGATTTTGGGGGTATGAACCCCCTCCAGAATTTCACTCCACACACTATGAAACCCTCAAAGTTCAGTATGAGGTTGACTATCATACTACTTAGGTCAGAATAACCTTTCTTGGCCACGAGCCTATAATAGCATAAATCTTTAAATGATCAAATACCTGAAGAAAACAAGGTTGTTTTTATACTATCTTATCAAGCCACTTACACTCTCCACTCTCAATGAACTTAGCTCCTTCTGCAGGGGTTTCAGCTTCTCTAGATAACTACAAAGACCTAAAATTTTTATTCCTCCAACAGAACCTCTTAATATATTTAGTTGCTATAGTATTCTAATATATCAAACTATATCCTTTCTTTACTGTGGTTAACATTCTATTAGTATAATTGATATCTTATACACTGTTTACTAATTGAGTCTAACTCTAAAACTTATAAGTTTATATACTTATTTAAAAGATTACAGGTGATTACTCTGTTCATGATCAATAATATAAAGGTGATAGAACAATTTTCCTTTCCTTACTTAGATGACACTGATTGAGTATATAGGAATTTCCTGGTACATAGGTAGGGTAGTCCGTCGTCAACTTTGAAGTCATTTCTGTTCGCTAGGACCTAGAAATTGGCAAATCTTCACAGACTATTAGAGTATACACTAAATTCTCAGCCCTGTGTGGGACTTTTAAAGAAACTGACTCTGTACAAGGAGCATAGAGGTATTTCAAATTAATGTTAAAAGGCAAACAAATACATCCTTTATAGATCATAATAAAAATAGTGATCCGTCAAAGGAAGACACACAAAAGACAAAGATTCAAATATAGATAATGACTGCTAAATAATGAGTGGGGCAAAGAAAAATAATTGAAACAATTAATAATTATTTAAAAGAAAATGATAATGAAACAACATACAAAGAATTTGGGATGCAGCTAGAGCAGTTCTGAAAGGGAAATCATATATCTGAAAACATGCATTAACAAAATAGAAAAGGAGAGGGTTAGTAAACTGAATGTACATTTAAAAAATTAGAAAGTCAACAAATAAACTGAAAATAAGCATCTAAAAGGAAACTTTAAGAATTAAAGGAGAAATAGATAAACTGGAAACCAAAAAGCCAATCAGAATGATAACTAAAGGGGCAGCTGGGTAGCTCAGTGGATGGAGAACCAGGCCTAGAGACGGGAGGTCCTGGGTTCCAATCTGGCCTCAGACACTTCCCAGCTGTGTGACCCTGGGCAAGTCACTTGACCCCCATTGCCCACCCTTTAGCCAACCTAGTTACTCATTTCCTTTGTATTTTCTTTTTTACTTATATATTTTTACCTCAAAAGAATAAGGGTTCTTCATGGGAACTGATTTGTGCTATTTTTATATTTGTATGCCTAATGCCTAGGAGAGTGCCTTGTGTATAATGGGCACTAAATGAATTCCTATTGATTGATCAAGGGACCCAAAGCTCAATATGAAATAAATTTTTTTTCAAAAATATTTTATTTTATTAGTATTTGTTTATATCTCCCTCTCACTGCCTTCTCTATTGAACAATTTAAAAAATTAAAACAAAAAAATAATATGCACAATTCAGTAAAACAAATCACCATATTGGCCATGTCCAGAACTATCTCTCATTCTGCATTTTAAGCCTGATAGGAGTTGAAGGGCTGGGAGGTGTTTGGTCTTCACTCTGTTGGATTCATGTTGTATCATTGCAATGATCAGAGTTCTAAAATCTCTCTGTTGTCAAAATTTTATTATTGTTATTTATTAATTGTCCTAGTTCTGATTCCTTCACTCTAAATCAATTCATCCTTCAAAGATCATCCATTTTGTAATTTCTCATTGCCCAATTATGTTTACATATCATGCTGGGTTAAGGAATAGTATGGAGAAACGAACTGATTTTCTTTCTTAACCTAATTTAGAACTTTGGATCTGTGATATGAACATTCAGTAAGCATTGCTGCTGACTGAAACATATCCACTCATGACCAACCATCCTGTGGGACTTTTTCCATTGCTTTGCCACTTGAGCTTCACCCACATACCAGGAGCCTTTATCTCTTTCTCTGATATTGTTAGGAGGTCAGTGGAGCACTCAAGATGACATGTCATCTCTCACCATTGTCACATGGCCTGCTCATGTTCTCCTCCCATCATACATTTCTTTAATGATGTCTTTTATGACTGTTCTTTGAGGTTTCTTACTGGTTATTCACCAGATTCTGCTTAGACCCACTATGATTTCTTATTCATTGGTCTCTGTGTAATATTCATTTTTAACAAAGAGATCTGTAAGCATTCAGGAGTTTGACCTCATCATCCATAATCAGGACCAGGTGGATGAAGAGTATCCTTTGCTTTGATTACAACAGGCATTTGAATGGACAACTTATAAGGGTTTGTCTGCTTGTGTGTGTTTCTGAGATAGTAGAGAAAGACAGCCATGGAATTAGACCTTGAATTGTGACCTTGGTTCCTCTGGCATCAGAGTATATACTTCAGAGATGCTTGTTACCTTCTTTACTTTCTGAGTTGCTTGCTGCTGCTTCTTCTTTTTTTTTTTTAAAAGCAACATGAAACTTTTAAATAAAGAGCAAAAAATACCCAAAGACTCACTCTTTGAAAGGGCATATATTTACATTATTTACCAACTTAAAAAAACCTCAGTACCCACTGTTAGGAAACATCGCAAAGATTTCACATGTGTTTAAAGGACAAAAGCAAGTCATGAGCCCATTATGGAATCCACAGTGAAAGAGCTGTTCCAGTGTTCTATCATCCAAGCTCTGAAAAGGCTTCCTCTGCTAGATCCACCCTTATCCCCATTTGTATCCTTCAGAAACAACTCAGAGAGAGTTGCTATATAAAACCTGTTCCCTTTGGGATAGAATGCTGCTGTATTCTTGGAGCTGATTCAGAATAGTAATGAACAAAGCATCCATTTAGATGTTTTTGGATTGGCAGGTGGAATCTCAGTTTAATGTCAAACAATATACAACATCTGAAAAAAAAAACAAACTTGCAAGGACCGGCAGACTACAAATGAAAACTTCTCATTTGCTACTGTCTTGTTCTTTCATGAATTTGGACTTGGACATATCCATATAAACCAGTGAACAGATGGGCATATTCATCACATTTCTGAAAATGAGTTATTCAAGAGTGGTCATTTTTTCCCCTTAATCATCCAAAATGAAAGAAAGAGAAAAAAGGCAAAGTTAATGAGTGTGTGTGTATACATACATACATACATATATATATATATATATTTCATCTTTAAGTTACAGATAAATAGAATAAAAATGTAATTTCTCGTGAACTTGGCAGCTATGAATTGCATGTGCTGACACAGATGTGTCAGTTGTGCAGATGGCCTGGGGTGCCCAAGACTGGCATGAGCACGGCTCGACTTGAAGATCTCCTAAAGAAGCTTGCTGTGAGAAGAAGACTGATGCCTAAGCTACAAGAACTTCGGAGCCAGGCAAGACACTTAGGACCCAAGGAGTTAAAGTTAAAAAGCATCCTCTCTCCTCTCTGGAGACCTAGTTGGTTTTTCAGCTTTGTTTGCTGGCCAGGTAAGCAATGAAGCTTTAACTCTCATTTGAGAAAGGTACATGGCAGGATCAAAAAGCCCTATTTGTACTTGTGTAGGTTTTGTCTTTTAAACAGGCCAATGGTAGCAAATGATAAAGTTCTTTAAATCGGTAATTTTAAAGCCAGTACTTGGTTATTTTAAGGATCCCTTCCTCAGAAACTTTTTTTAAATAAAAAATTTTATTGGAGAAAAATAGAGACAAGGCAAATGACCCAGAACTCAGTGACTCAGAAAGAATAGCTCTAAAAAATCTTTTATCATTTGGAATGGTTTTTAAAATTTCATCAATTGTTTCTCCTGATACTTTATATTTTCTGAGTAATTTCTTTTGTTTCAATTGATGCAGCTTCCAGTTAAAAGGGTGGCTATATGAGGAGAGGAATTTCTTTGAGGAAGAGATCTACCTGCTTTCCAAATAGTGGGGGGGGGGGACTAGTAAGGATTCTGGCAAAATTGAACCCACCTATGAAAGAGCTTAATCAGTAGTTGGTTGAAAAGGACACTGTTCCAGAGGTCCTAGGTTCAAATCCGGCCTCAGATACTTCCCAGCTGTGTGACCCTGGGCAAGTCACTTGGCCCCCCATTGCCCACCCTTACCACTCTTCTGCCTTGGAGCCAATACACAGAAGTTAAGGGTTTAAAAAAAAAAAAAAAGGACACAGTTATACCTAGGCTGTGCTTTCAGATCTAGTAAGGGAGGATGAGAGTGGTGATAACTGGCAACCTTTTCCTTGTCAGATAAACACTGGGCAAGAAAGGAGAGAAGGAGCTGAGATCGCTGGCATAGATGCCTAGGAAAAGGTGAGGAAAACTTGTAAATGCAACCTATTGTTAAACAGCCATGTTTATATGAAAAAGTGCAGTAAGAGAGAAACATTTCCTGGAGCTTCCTAGAAGGCTGCTAATGAGATAAGGCTTAAGGAAATGTAACTGGAAATAGAAAAGGCAAAAGCTACTCAGCTGAATGTTAGGATCACCTTCTTTCCTTCCTTGTGACTTCAAAATGGTGGTAACATGGGTGCATGGTTACAAAATATTATGCTAGTTTGGGTTTTTTTAAGACTTTTTATTTTCCACTCACGCTAAAGCATGGACTTGATGCATTCTGGACTATAGCATAAATTTCACTGGAGTAATGTATGCTTCGGGGAGAAAAGCAGTACTTTTAGACTATAGACTCCTCCCAATTTGGAAAGCTTAATTGTCTTCCTATTTTTTATCATGGTCAGTCAGTCATCCCAGCCTGGGACTTTCTCTTGCATCTGTCTTGAGGCTGTGTGTCAACTTGACGTAGCAAATGATTTTGAGAGACAGAAAAGCATCGGCATGGCCCTTCCTTGAAAATCCTCAGATTCTGAAGATGTTCTATTCTAGGACTTTTCAGAAATTAGAATAAGAATGGGAGAAAATAAGTTTGCTTTCAAAAGGAAAGAGATCTAGGATGCTCTCAGCAATGTTGGCCCAGAAAAGAGGCCTTCATGGTGTGCTCGGAAGGCCAGCCTGGGGAGGGGGAAGGACAAAGGTCACTTGTTGCTTCACAAGAGCTTGTTTTCACAGAACTGTGGGATTTTTGCTTCATCTGTTTACGGTCTAGGATCAGCTGCTCCCAAAGCTTAAAGATATTTTCTCTGGGTAAGATTTGTTTTAAGAAGTCCTTTCAGTGAAATAAAAAAAGCAAAGGACATTACACTTGACCACCTGGTCTTTGTAAGAGAAAGCACACAACAAAGGGAAGCAGCCAGAGCCCAGGGCGGGGTTTTCTATCCCATAAATCCATTAAGGATTCTATATGGTATGTCACGTTTGCATGTAGTTTAAGCATCCTGATTTGGGTAAAGCCTCCTGTCCACGGCTCAAATTTTGCCTCCTAGTCATAGTGCATAAAGGATCCACACACTCCCTGTTGCTCCCACCCCTCCAGTCAACCGCAGGGACCCTTTGTAGACTTTAAGTCAAGTGAAACATGAAAGATCAAATTGTTAAGAATTTGTTGCCATCAACTAAACATGCCAAGAGTTCAACAGCATTCTTATTAAATGTAAACTGTGCTCTTTAAATGGGCATATCAAATGCTAAAAAAGTCCATTTTACTATACTTTTCCACGAAATGGCTTTCATTCATTCAGTCATCTGTAGTAAAAAAGAAGTCAGTTAATTGGAACAATAGGCCAGTTTATCCATCAGCAACTGTGTATTATATACCAAGTACTCAGAGGCGCCCATTTTAGGCAATATAGTTGTACCGGTTGGGGTTCTCTTTATCTCTTTCTATGTAGTCCATGTCGATTAAAGATTCTATACGCTTCTTGAGATCAGTAGGTTTAACTGGGAACTTCAGCTGGTTATACACTTCTGAAACAAGCAGATTGTGGTCGAGGGCCTTTCTTATCTTCATGATTCTCACAATGGCAGCATCGATTTGATACTGTCGGTCTTGAAAGACTTTTTCTGTAGTGCTTATTTGTTCCTCTACCGTTTCTTTCATTTGGATTTGGTTAATTTTTATCCTGAAGAGCTTGTGTCTAAAGTCATCATTGCAAGTAAATTTATCACCATCTTCCACATCTTTGCCCTTTGAATCTTTAATCAGAACTCTAGCTTTGCCACAGGCCAATGACTGGAGTGTTCTCCTTAATTCTCCATCCTCTATTCCTGTAGCTTGCTTGATGTCCTCTAAACTGAATTCTTCACCTTCATTAAACATCAGTAGCACCAGCGTTTGAAAAAGAGAGACCTGGAGTTCCTTTTTCTCCTCTTTAAATTCTGCTTTCAGTACACAGTGTCCTAGACTTGATTGCCATTGAAGTTTCCTACCACTGTGTTTACTCAAGTAAAAGGTCACGAAAACCTCCTGAAGTCTAACCATCTCAGCTGGTAAGTGAACCTCCATAGGCACGTAGGTTGGCCAATAGCCCATTGTCAGGGTATTCACAGTCAGTTCAATGCTCCCAGGAAAATTTTGGTTTTGTGTGTATTGTTTGAACTGAACCATGATGTCTTTTGACACCTCCATGTCTTTGAACATCCCTTCCAAGTTTCTGGTGAACTCAGCCCCACACTCATGCTTGAGTTTGGAAAGCATGGACTTCTCAGCATCTACTGACGCACTCTTTCCAACTAACAGTCTTTTGACCAAGTCCTTTTTGTAAAAGGCTTCAAAGACATCTTTCCCGTAAATGAACCGAAATATAATCATGATCTTGTCCAACATTTTCTCAAGTTCTTCGTCAGTGGTTTCTCTGTTACCCGCTCGGAGCTTTGAATCCACATACTTCGCTAGGAGTTCGGCCGGCTTGTTTGGCCTTTTGTTAATGAAGGTTTCGAATGCTTCTTTCATCGCATTGACAAACTTCTCGTTTTTCATAAAGCAGATATCGATAATGTGGTCAACTTTATCTTTAAAATCCAGCAATTCTTGTACCATGGTCTTATCTTTTTCAGGATTATTGACGATAGTGCTCCCAAATGCTTTGATGTACTCAATCCAGTGCTGCAAGAGGACCTGAACTCCACTGTGGACCCTACTAAACAGCTGATAGAGGAGGGACAAATCTTGAGTCCTATTTTCATCAAGAAGGTGATTTAAACCTTTCTGAAGGATGGCGGTTAAGTGTTCACCTAGAAGTTGCCTTTCTACAGTAGCAATTAGTGGCTTCTGAGTACTCATATCTAGATAGGTGATCAGTCTATCTGTTTCTTCTTCTAGACGTTTGTTGACGTGATGAAAGTATTCAGGAACCTCTTTTTCTTGCATTAAACACTCACCTTCTGCAGCATATAACAGGTTGGTTTCTTCCAAAAATTTTTGTTCAAAGGAATCTTGATAAATCTGCAAATCCGAAAGCATACTCAGAAGGCTTCGAAGCAAACTTCTATCGATTGCTTCACCGTTCCTTTCCTTTGCGATCAAAAGGAGAATGCCTTCAATAGTCTTGTTTTGGACTTTCTGATCACTAATTATGTGGGTCCTAAATAATTCTAGGCCCATGTCCCAAATGGAAGGCAGCATTGAATTCTGAAGAATATATGTTCTGTCCAGGAATAAAAAAATGCTCCTAATCATGACCATTTGTCTGCAGTGGTTTTGCCAGCATTTATCTATTTTCTTTAGAAACAGAACACTGTCCAGTGAATCTTCTTGGAACTGGAGAATTTGGTATCTGATGTGCTCCTCGCATATCTGTCTCAGCTGTCTGTACAAGTTTGCAGAGATACTGTAGGAACAGAGGTTTTCAACAGCCTGATAGAGTTCTTCTAAATTGTATTGAATTGAAGTATTGTTCTGAATGGCTTCTACGGCTTCTTTCAGTTTCCACCATGTTTCATCTATGTAGTTTTCCTGCAGTTTATATTTGTCTTTAAAGTTCTTGATCACCAGTTTCTTGGCTGCATTCGATTTGCTGTTGGTGAAGCTAGGGATGGTAGTAGGGGCTTTGGTCAGCCCATTTAAATGGTGCTCTTCAGCCACAGAGGAGATGAATAAGCTTTTAAGGGGCTGCTGCTGCTCCTGAGGTTCAGCAAAATCAGGTGATGAAGATGCCGATTGCTCAGCCATCTTCACATCCAGGCCTGTACAATCTGAGGAGTTCTCCATGGCTAGGAAGCAGCAGAAGTCTCTGGGCAGGAGGCTGTAGAAGAGGAGGGCACAGAGGCGTTCTTGGGAGGAGGCAGGGAGGGAAGAGAAGGGATCGGGATCAAAGGCTTCTTTGGTGCTGCTGCTTTAACTTTCTCTTCTTGGAACAGGACGCAAAGGTGGCTGGAGTAGAGCTAGTTCCTTTTTGACCATCAGCAGTGGGTCCGACCTCCTGGTACGGAGGAGCAGCAGTAGCAGTTGGGGAGTTGGGGGATGAGAAACCTGTTGGAAACATGAAAATAATGGGGTCAATAGGCTGGGAAACATGAAGCCCTTGGGGTGGGTGAGAGAGAAAGGCAGAAAAGCAACCTCTCCAGAACAAGAGGGAGAAACAAGGACTCAGGGGAAGGGAGTGAGCCAGTCACTCTGCCTGTATCTATGAATGGAATTAAATTGGGGTTGCTTGCTCAATCTGGCACTTGCTCTCTTCTTTCCCTGGGTGCAGGGATTCCTGTTTCCAGACTGGATGTGATCTCCCTGTTGGTGAAACAAGAAGCAATATGGACACCAGAAGTCATTCCCAGGGGAACCTGCCCAGAGGAGTGAGTTAAAAGGTCAGTAGGAGTCACTGGAACCAGCTGTTCCCTCCATCAGTTAGTTTGTCCCCTCCCACCCACCGTTGGAGTAGTATTCCAGGGTATAATGCTCTTGGAGCTCTTATTTTTTATTTGCTACGTTGCTTACCCCAAAGATGCCACAATTTAATAATAGTTCTAGCATTTGGGCAAAATTCCGCCTTTTTCCCATAGAGTCATTGGCATTATATTTTGCAACTTTCTTTTGAATTGAATGATTTTGATATACCTGAGAGATGTTTTCATTTGCCTTTTCACAATTTTTGGAGAGTAAAAAGTTTTTCTTACAGATTTTGCTTTTTGTTGTTCCTTTTTAAAAACTCTTCATACCCTTTTTTTTTTAAACCCTTAACTTCTGTGTATTGGCTCCTTGGTGGAAGAGTGGTAAGGGTGGGCAATGAGGGTCAAATGACTTGCCCAGGGTCACAGAGCTTCATACCTTTTTAATATAATTTGTGAATTAAATATAAAAAAGATTGCTTAATACTATCTTTAGTTCCATTTTCTTTTCATTTTTTTGTTATTCCAATCTTAATACCATCCAGGGGGCAGCTGAGTAGCTCAGTGGATTGAGAGTCAGGCCTAGAGATGGGAGATCCTGGGTTCAAATCTGGCCTCAGACACTTCCCAGCTGGGTGACCCTGGGCAAGTCACTTGACCCCCATTGCCTACCCTTACCACTCTTCTGCCTTGGAACCAATACATAGTATTGACTCTAAGACAGAAGGTGAGGGTTTAAAAAACAAACAAACAAATAAATGCCATCCAACACAAACATTTCCATTTGCATCCACCATATTTTTTATAACATATAGAATAAATTCAGCACTTTGATCTCAAGTTTCTCTCCTTCTGAATCTCTTTCTTTTCTGTGCATTATTTTAAATGCTTTGATGAAATTTTTTTCTTTCTCCCTTTTTTTCTTTTTTGGCATTAACTCTTACTCAAACCCTCTCTTATAACAACCATGATCAAATATGGGTGCTATTCTGCATTCTTTCCATCCTCATTACTCCAATATGGTGCTCACCTCACAGAGAATAGAAATGAAAGGGAAGAGGGGGAGTGCTAGAAAGAGAACACACTGAACACATCAATGCTTGGATCTTCTAATGTGGTCCCCACATGCATCCCTTCACCTCTTTGCTTCGGAGCTTAGCTTGGTATTAAGCTTATCCAGCATCCAGTGTAGGTTTTGGTTGTTGTTCTCATTTTCATTGCTGTAATCCTTGAGTATTTTGTTTTCCTTTTTTGGCTTATTTTACTCTGCATCGAATCATGGGCTTTCCCCATGGTTCTCTGAGTTTTTCACATTACTTGTTTTGTGATGCAGTGTTATTCCATTACATTCATGTTCCATGATTTTTTTTAGCTATTCTCTTCCCATTCGGTGGGCATCCACTTTACTTCTAACTCCCTGGTACTACCAAAAATGCTGTCATGTGAATATTTTGATAGTTCAATTCCAAATTGTTCTCCAGAATGGTTGGGATAATCTACTATGGAATCAGTATTTCTGTTATGTGTTGTGTCAGTTCCACATAGATTTTGAACATCTTTTAAAAAATAAACCTGGGCCAGCTGGGTAGCTTAGTGGATTGAGAGTCAGGCCTAGAGATGGGAGGTCCTGGGTTCAAATCCAGCCTCAGACACTTCCCAGCTGTGTGACCCTGGGCAAGTCACTTGACCCCCATTGCCCACCCTTACCAGTCTTCCACCTAGGAGCCAATACACAGAAGTTAAGGGTTTAAAAAAAAATCAAAATAAAAATAAACCTGTATTTTTTTAGTTTTTGCATTATCCATGCTATCCACTATATCTCTCTTCTATCACTCCCAAAGTCCAAAAAGAAAAATAATTTTGTAATACTAGACATGCTGTCAAAAGTCTGATTATGTCACACATGTATACATACATACATGTGTGTATGGAGAATATATGATTATGCATCACATGAAGGTATGACTGCAGAACATATTAATATACATTTATTTATGTAGACAGTTATATAATCCACCCCCACAGTGGAAGTAGGACAGAGAGTATCTTTTCCTATCTCTTCTTTGGGAACAAGCTTGACTGTTATAATATCTCATCATTCAGTTTAGATTCTATTATTGTACATGTTCTTTCCATTGATACTTTTGTGGGTACTGATTTCCTGGTTCTGCTTATTTCATTTTGTATCACTTCATAAAAGTCTTTCCATGCTTCTCTGTATTCATCTTGTTCATTGTTTCTGTAGCACACTCATATGAATGTCCCTTATTTTAATACCATTATGAGACATTTTTCCCCAGGATTTTCACTGGTTTTGGTTTTTTATTATAAATTTCACCTTCATTTAGATTGGTAAATATTGGTATTTCGATATATTGAATGAGCAGAAAAAGAAAATCAGAAAAGCACGTGTGCAAGCTGAAAGTCTAAACTAATGGATGATGCGTGAATATACCTATGTCTGTCAGCGCTGCTGCCAAAATTGAATGAAAAACTTGATTCCCCAGCTCACATCCATATTTTTATCCTCTTTTTTTGGATCTATGTGTAGAATATCATTTTGTTGCTGTATCTGTTTATCTATATGGTTGTAGTCAGTGTATATACTGTTCTTTCTGCTAATCTTCCCTTTCTCTGCACCATGTCCTAGAAGTCTTCCAAGATGTCTCTGCATTCTCCACTTTCATCCTTTGGCTGAATAATATTCCGTGATATTCATATAATATAATTGGTTCACCCCTTCCCCAATTTCTGGATACTTAGTATGTTGCTTTTGTTTCATTTTGTTTACTATAACCAGTAATGCTACTAGAAATATTTTTGTATAAATAAGTCTTTTAATTCCTAGGATAATAGATCTTGAACTGGAAGGGACTTTAGAGACTCTCTGTTGCAACCCCCCTCATTGTATAATTGAGAGAACTGAGATCCAGGGAAATTAAGTGATTTACCCAAGGCATAAATTAATTAGTGTCAGTGGTGGGATTTGAACCTAGCTCCTCTCACTTAAGAGTCAGTATTCTTTCTAACAATGCTACTAAACTATGCTACCTCCATTCTTATCAGTATGTCATTTTTTTGTAAGAAATATTGATGACAAACATTTCCCCCATTCTGTTTCTTTTCTTGGTTATTCTAGAGATATTGAGTCTTATTGTGAAAAAAAATTATTTTCATATAATTAAATATTCCTCATTATTTTCTTGTGTCTTTTATTCCCAAATAGATAAGAATATTCTTACCTCTCTACAGTTGTGTTCTATACCTATCATTTTCTTTAGCTATGTGTCACCTGAGCCACCCACTAGCCACCCTTAGACTTGTACAAAGCTACCTCATATACTACATACTTATTAGATCATAATCCTTTCCAAACTGTAGCACAGAAGCCCCCACTAGTTAGCCTCAAGCAACATTTAGCTCAAAGCAAAGGTATGTCAGGAAATATTACATTAACAATAGTTATAACAAAATGTCCTCCTTCCTTGTCTCCCTTCCAGTTAGATAAAATGCTTCTGTAATTACACATATTCTTCTTTGGGAAAATGGATTTGCGTAGAGATCACTCGTGTGGCATGTTCATATGAGAGAACCCATGTATTGGTGGGCTATCTGACTTCAGGCATGTCTAGTCAGAAAATATGCATCAAGAAATAGCTCATGCTTCCAATGACTCTGTGCTACAAATGTACCTAGTGATGTCATTATACTTCTTTCCATGCTTCATGTCAGGTTTTGGCCACTCTTAACTGAGTATTGCATCTCTCCTCTCCTCTCCTCTCCTCTCCTCTCCTCTCCTCTCCTCTCCTCTTCTCTTCTCTTCTTTTCTCTTCTCTCCTCTCCTTTGCTGGCTTCTCCTTTTCTCTTCTTTTCATTGCTGGCTGACATTATTATATCTCAATTTTATTGATTCAGCTATCTCAGTAACTTAAGCTCTATTCGCAATTCATAGAGGGATGTGATATGTTCCCTAAAGGGCTACATTTAAGTTGGTAAGCTCTTTTAGATAGACGCCTCTGCCATCTGCTACATGATCTCATGTTTAGGAAGTCCATCTGTGGCAACAGAAGAGTTCTTTTCAGTCAAAACTTTTGTCCAATAATGGTTTTCAGTCATCTTTCGTTATCACATCCCCCTTTTATATAAATCTCAGTAACTTGCACTGGTTGTAGATGAGCTCAGGGCTTTCATAATCCTCCCCCAGGCCACATATCACATCCTGGTCTCTCTTTTCTCTTGATTTATAATTTTTAAACTTTACTTTCCATATTTAATTATAATCATTTTAATTCAATTTTTTACTTTTATATAATCAGATTTTTCCATACTTTTTCTTTACTTAATTGAAAATTATCAATATCCCAGCTCTCTATAGTTGAGATTTACATCACTTTGGACATGTTAGAGAACCATGAAAGTTCAGAGTAAGGCAGGAACTTGGATGTTCAAATAGTCTAGGCCATACCTGATAAACAATGCACTCTATGACATTGCTGACAATTGACCTTCCAGACTGTTCTTGAAGACCTCAAGTGAAAGGAGCCTCTGCTTACTGGAGGCATCCCATGGCCCTTTCAAAGAACTCTCATTATCCCAAAGTTTTTACATTAGACCAAGCTTTAGTGTGTCTATTTACCAGTTTCCCTCATTCTTCCTCATTCTAAAAACTCTTTGATTCTAAGCCAATCAAGTTTAATCCTCCTCGTGTGAAAACTCTTCATATAATTTCAAACAGTTTTTAAATCTTCTATGAGAATTCTGCAGAAGGGAACATAGTTCATAGCATGCTAACCTGAGAACATGGAAATTCTGGATTCAAGTCCTGTCTCTGCTATGTATTGGCTGTGTAGCCCTGGGCAAGGTGTTTAACACTTGTCAGTACATTAGACAACTCTCATAGGATTTCTCTACACATATGAAATCATATGTCCAGCATGGGGAGGAAAGTCTTCTGCAGGCCAGATATCTCCAGTTCCTTTAACTGATCATTTTTGGAATCCAGGGCCATTCATCTTGCTGGTTGCTCTCCTGTGGATGTTCTTCAGCTCATTAGTACCTTTCTTATAATGTAGCCTTAAAAACTAAACAAAAGCGGGCAGCTGGATGCCTCAGTGAATTGAGAACTGGGCCTAGAGGTAGGAGGTCCTAGGTTCAAATCTGGTCTCACACACTTCCTAGCTGTGTGACCCTGGGCAAGTCACTTAACCCCCATTACCTAGCCCATACCACTCTTCTGCCTTGGAACCAATGTGTAGTATTGATTCTAAGATGAAAGGTAAGAGTTTAAAAAAAAAAACTGAACAAAAGACAGATGTGTTTTGACCAAGAGAAGGCTTTGATTTTTCCCATTCTGTACTCTCTTCTTCACCTAACACAGTATGAAACGATATTAGATTTATTTGGCCACCATGCTAAGGCTTTACTTGAGGTTCCAGGTCACTAAACATTTTGTTTAGTTGTGTTCAACCTATCGTGACCCTATTCAGTGTTTTCTTGGCAAATGTACTGAAGTAGTTTGCCATTTCCTTTTCTATCTCATTTTATAGATAAAGAAATTGAGGCATAGTTAAATGACTTAGGGCTATTTAAGTGTCTAAGGCTGGATTTGAACTTAAGTCTTCCTGATACCAGGACTAGCACTCTATCCATAACCACTTAGCTGCTCCTACTAAAAAGAAAATCCCTGAATTTTTTTTTGGATGAATTTTATCTAGCTACACATCCTTTATTTTGTATTTGTGGAAATGAATTTCCAAATTTAGATGTGAACTGTTCACATTTATCTCCATGATGCATTCATTAGGTTTATCATGTTGATTTAGCCTGTTAATTTTAACACTGGTTTAGATCTCTTTGAATCAGATTGGCCTGTCATTTGGATAGATGGATATCCTTGCTGGTTTTGTGTTGTTTGTAAGTTACTTTGACTTATCATAAATGTCTTCATTTAAGTCACTGATTAAAACAGGTTGGTGTTTTAAAAAGTGATTATTCCCTATTTCATTAAATAATGACTTCATTATTTTCACTTTCAATTTGTCATATTAGGGTTTTGTTTTTTCTTATTTTGTATAAAACCTTGTGCGAGTCATATTATTTTATTTGATATGTCATGTCCTACTTGCGTGCCTTTAAGATTATCTTATCATTACATTATTACTGGTTGACAGTAATGGGTCTATGTGAGTTGAATTTGGTGCTCACACCTATTGCTAATCAATAAACTATGTTTTCTCTGCCTTTTATTTTTTGGAATTTAAAGCAAATGCTCCTTTTGGAAAATAGATTTGATTTTCTTCACAATTCCCAGTAAATCTTAAGTTTTACCTGATTGCTGTCTTCCAGGTATATCTTTTTTGTCTGCGAAGATTCCAATTTGAATATGTTTCTAAATGAACAATTTTCTGAGCTAGTTTTCCTCCTTTTGTAGATTTCCACTGTTCTATCTTGCACAAGATTGTCCAGTTTTTCAATCTCCCATGAGAGTTCCAAGTATTGTTAATGGTCTCTATAAGTGTTCTCTACACCCTAAAATGGAATTCATTTAATATTGGGCAGTTGGGTGCTCTGTTATAGTTTCCTCACTTTTCTGTGACATAATTTCTCCAGAACAGTAAATCCCTGGTTTCCTTTTAGCCTTTCCTCAAGTCCCAGCTCCTGCAAGAGGCCTTTCCCAAATTCCCATCTGCTAATTGGTATTTATCTTCTATATATCAATTTATTTATATGTTTTCAACTTCATCAGAGAGCAGAGACTTATTTTGCTTTTTCTTTGTGGCCCTGTTACAGAGAACATTGCCTGGCACATAATAATCACTTAAATACTTAATAATATTTTATGTGATGGATTCAAATTAAGTATCATTTCCCTGATGAGATAGAAATTAGAACTTACTCTAAAGAAGAGTCTTTCAGGACTATAATCAGGGCCTACTTACTTTTTAAAAACATTTCTTTCAGATTCCTTTAGTGAGGAGACCAGGTTTGAACCTAAAGAATCAAGTTTGATAAAGGCCATTTGTCTAGGAGCCTGGTATCCCAAGATGAGAAAATGTGGGGTATGTAATATTAATTTAGAGAAACAGGACAACTAGGAGAGACAGTCCAGACAAATAATAATCATTTCCAGAACAATTTTAATAGCATGAATGTACTTCATTATAATAAATATGGGAGATGTTTTATTCTGGGGTCAAATTTTGTTGCATCATGGAGAAGACCTATGGGAAAAGGTCTTCATGAATACAAGACACTTGGAAAAACCTTCAGGAGTTTTCCTTACTTAATTACAAATAAGAGATTCTTCTTCTAGAAGAACTTCTTTGAGTATGCCAAATGTAAGAAGCCCTTTGGTTGCCACTCAGACTTAATTAAATTTCATAAAATGCATGCTGGAGGAAGGCTACACGAATCCTATGAATGTGGAAAAGCATTTGGCAAAAGTTCAAATCATATTGGACATCAGAGAGTTCTTAATGAAGAGAAACATCACAAATGTAATTAATAAGGGAAGTTCTTTAGAGACAGAAAAAGTTTGATTAAACATAATGTAATTCATATAGAGAAAAATCTTTTGCACATAATATAAGTGAGAAAGCCTTCAGTGAAAACAAACTTGTTAATACACCACAGAGAATTCACAATGAAGAGAAACTCTTCAAATGTGATGAATGTGGAAAAGCTTTCAGCCAGGGGGGAAAGCCTAATTATTCATCAGAGTATTTATCCTGGAAAAAAAACCCTTTACATGTGGAAAGGTCTTTGGTTGGATGAGACACCTTATTACACAAAAAAGAAATCATAGTGGAATGAAACCCTTTGTAATGAATGTGGAAAAACCTTCATCAGGGGAGGGCACCTTATTACTCATCAACAAATCCACACTGGAGAAAAAGCCTTGCCTGTAACAAATGTGGGGAAAAGTTCAGTGAGAGGAGAAACTTTATTACCTACTTATTATATTATTTAAATATTATGGGACTTTGATTAATGATTGTGTCTGCTTCTAGGAGAAAGGATCACAAAAGAGCCATCATATAGTGCCAAGAAGCACAAAGTCAAGGAGACCAACTAATTCCAATTGGGATTGATGAGAATCTCTGCCAAGACAGAGGACTTGTTTTGGGGTTTGAGGTTGCAACTGTTTGACATACATCAGATGCAGCTCTTCCCCGTGCCATATTCTGAAAAATACCTCAGTTTGGCTAGAGTATTGGCTCCCCTATCCCTGAGAGCAAAGGGAATGCTATTTCCCATCTGCTACAAAGATCTAGTCCCTTTTCTGTCTTTTATAAATGTGGCAATTTTCTGTAGTCTTGACTGCTAATTGGGTAAGTGCACATTGCTGCAATGGTTCTACATGCTTTGGGGACATAAATCACTTTATTGGGCCCAGATTCTAGGACCTGTTATAAGCTTATTCTTGCCTACTATTATAAATAAAATTAATATAGAAGGGTATATTTAACAATATTAAGGGTTTATTGTAATCCATATTGATAATTAAGAAAACCACATGCCTGCTAAGATCTAATTCAAATAGCCCACCATACCTTCCCCTTGGCTGCTTCCTAGGAAAAGAGCCCTTCCCAATCAAGTTCTGAGACTTTATACCTCTGTCTACGTAGTCACACTTCCTGCCCACCTGTATTACCAAAGAGGAATCATGGGAAATGTAGTTTTCAAGTCTCCTAAACCTCCATAGGAAGTTTATACCAGAGACCTCAATAATAAGTTCAAGGATCCCAAATTTCCAACATCACACTACTCAGAATTTGTATATACTATTTGATTTTGATTTTTTTCTTCTATTTTTTTAATGTTTTTGATTTCTTTAACAATTGATTCACATATCTCACAACTCAGTCATGTATCCGTGTGTTTGTTAATACTCTCCTAAGGGGGGGATTATATAATTGTCATATAATTCTAGATTTATAAAAATTTTCTTGTTTGAGAGTAATTTTAGGATAAGAAACTTGCTACCTCCCCAAATCTAGATAGTGAACTGTTTGGAGAAGGCACCATGGAGATGCCTGCAGAAACCTCATACTGCACCAAAAGATCCAAAATGAATTTTGGGATGTAGTGAAATTGAACTGTGGGGGATTGAACTCTTATACCAAAGGGGACTGTCCCCTAATTGTTTTTTTTCAATGCGCCTAGTAATCATTGGTATTGTTCTCCTTCTCTTTTATTTCCCTTTTATCCACAAATTATTGTAATTTCTCCTTTGAAAGTGCAATATTGTATATACCTCTAGCTGAAGATCTCTAGAGCGTATCCATTGGGGAGACTAGTCTCCCAAGGGACCACAGGGGTATTGTGTAATTAATATCTATACGTTAGAACTACAATTCCCAGCACCCCATTCTCGTCACGTTATGTGCTGATGTAGGGAGGATATAAATTTGGTGTAGTCCCGCCTCTTGCTCTCTTCTCTTCCTGTCATAGCTTTGGTGGAGTGGGCATTTTAAACAGCAAGAAAATTTAGTCACATGATCTTATTTTGTTATATAACTAGCTTTTTATTCATTTACTTCTAGTGATTATTAATAAACTTTATACAGTGCACTGTGAGCACTGTATGGCTCTCACGAAATTACATTTAAAAAAATGTGGCATTTATGGCTCTCATGACCAAAAAGGTTGCCGACCCCTGCTCTAAGGCATAACTATGTAAAGCTCCCAAGGGCATTGCAAATTTGCTTGAAATTTCTCTTTTCTAAGTCTTATAGCCCCTTGACTTTTTTTTTTTTCCCATTTTCCCCTCCTTTTCTTCAAACTCTGATTTGTTGGTCCTTTTCATCAAAACTAACCCTTCATTTGTACACTTCCTTTCATCCCTTCACATCTCTTCAGTGGTCTGCCCTGAAATTATCCCTTCCTTTACAGTTGTGTTCCCTAATTCTACCAGGGGTGACTAAGCTTTTTCCACTTCCCTCTTGACCTCACAGTCAAAACCCTCCTATTTCTCCTTATTCTATCTTAAAACCCAACTATCTGATATAAACTACTTCTAATATTCTTATCAATTTAATTGTCTACTGCCTCCAAGATGGGCCCCAGGGGGGCCCAAAAATGGCTTCTGGCCAACTTGGGCCAAGAATCTGTCTTCACATGGTCAGGATCACAAAGACCAGGAAAGAAAGATCTTCTTCACTTCTTTCTCAGTTGGTAGTTTCTTTCAGATCACAGTCACACAGTTACTAAATGTTGGTATTCCTGAACTGGCACAGGAAAATGCCAAAAGCTCCAGAGAGAGGAAAAACCTCTTTTGTCAAGCTCCAGTGGGTCAGAGCACTCAGGAAAAGACAGTTGGCTCAAAAGCTCCTCATCATTCCACAGAACTCTGTCTAACAACCCCCACTGCTGGCAAATTCCAAAGCAAGAAGCAGCTTTGCAGGACTTAACTGTTTGAACCAAAAACCTAAAATCTTATCTTAATACCATTCATATTCCTAAAGCACATATGTATCATGTCAGTCTCATGTAGAAACTGCTTAATGGTTCCCTCTGGCCTTTAGGATAAAATACAAACTCTTCTAAGTATAATTTTTAGTTTAAAGTCCTTCATAGCCTGGCTCCAGTCTGTCTTTCCAGACTTATTTGATATTCTGTCATGAACACTCCAAGTCAGACTGGTCTCCTTACATTCTATTTCCTGTCTTCTTGCCTCTGTACTAACTGTCCTTATCTTTCCTTAACTCTAATTTCATTTATAGTTCAATTTGAGTATCTCCCCCCTTACAAGATTGTCTAATCTACCCCTCCTGGCTTCTAGTACTCTCCCCACCCCATCCCATCCCACTCCCATTTGATATCTACTTGATATTCCTTTTATATGTATATGTGTTCATGTTGTATTCCCCCAACAGAATGAAGGCTAGTAGATGTCAAGGAATGTTTCATTTTTGTCTTTGGATCCCTTAGAAACAAATGATTATTGAATTTAATTGCATTTCATTAGTTCTCACCAAGGGGCATGGGCAGTCCAAGGAAGATGAATTGGGTATTCTTGTAGCCCAATAAGCAAAGGAAAGATAGGCAAAAGTGAGTGATCTTTAAGACTTGTGTGTTAGAACCCATCAATTCAGGATGCCCAGCTCAAGAAGTGGGTCCACAAGATATATGGCCATTGAAAGCCCTGTACGAAATTGGGATCGGATAGCCAACTGACCACTTCATTGGTCACCAGAGCCTCTGATTTCCCAATCACAGAAATCTACACATTTCAGAACACCAGACTACTATACTTGAAACCATAGCAAGTTTAAGAAGGGAAAGATACTTGTACTGTGTTGCACAGAATCACAAAATTGGAAGGTCCTCACTGACCACAAAGACTAACCCATACCCAGGAGAGAATATGTTTTATAGCATTCTCTTTATCCATCTTTGCTTGACTAGGATCTGAGATTTTGAGCTGGAAGGGACAATGGAAGTCAACAGAAAAGAGAAAAATGAGACCTAGGGACTGTTCAGGGTCACACATACACTGTTCAAGGTAGGTTTAAAATCCAATTTTTCTATCTCCAAATCCAATGCTCTATGTACTCCACATATGATGTGCTGATAGTTAAAAAGATAAATTGAACACTGGAGTGGGGTAATACTAGTACCCCAAAAAGCCTGGGGTTCCAAGGTCCCTGACTACGAATCACAATCAAGCTGCAAAGCCTGTGACATTCTTGTTTGTAGCTGTTTCTAAATATGACTCACAAGAATATATCTAGCAGTCTAGGATTTTTCCTAGGTTTCTCCTAACATCTTAAAGTTTTTATTTTTGTATAAATGGCTTGTAAGTTAAATGAAGTACAATGTGTTACAGCATTAAACTTGTCAATTGTAAAAGTGTCTCCTATAGTCAAAGGGCAAAGGTTTTATCATCAAGTGGATTTATACTCAAGCTGAACTCTCTTTGGCAGTGGGGTCTTCTTCATAAGAAATAGAGACAATCTCTTCTGCACTTTTCCCTCCATTCAAATTATTAAGTATTTGTAAAGTTTCCTGGATAAAAGTTTTTTTTTTTCCTCCCTCTCATTTTTGTAACATGCTTGCTTCTAAGAACCTTCAAGACTCCTGGTAGAAAGAAGGTATTCAGGTTGCATAGATATAAAACTCTAAAATTCTGTGATTCTGCAAGATTCCTGATCTAGCTCCTTTTTTCATCTTCACACTTGGATATTGAGAAAAATAAAGGGAGCCAACTGAGAACTTGTTTAATTCTGCAATACCTAATTGAAAATTGGAAGAGTCATCACCAGTGGTTGTTGAGTGGAATGGAAATACAGGGTCTCCAAAAATTAAAACTTTATTTTTAAAAAGTAGTCGTTTTTTTGTTTTTGTTTTTGTTTTTTAATTTATAGCCGTGCCCTTTGTGGTGGCAAAAAACTGGAAAGTGAGGGGATGCCCTTCGATTGGGGAACGGCTGAAGAAATTGTGGTAGAATTTTGTGGGCGTCCTTGATTGCAGGTGTGGTACCCAGCCAGGTCTGGTGATAATTTGGGTGAGTTCATGGCACGGGGAGGCATTCCGAGTTCCTTCTGTTCTCACTTCCTTTCTGAAGTGACAGAAGATGGTCAGAGGGTACCAGGGGTCAGGAGGGCAATTGGTGGTCTCGGAAATTAACAGCGTCTACAGTTTCTCCGAGTGTGGCCGAACACACACACGCACACACAGACACACGTTGCTCCAGCTCTATGTGCCACCCACGCCTTGTTCCCCTGCCAAGCTACCCTGACCTGGGAGAGACCCAGTCAAGTGAAGTTCAAGAAGCGACTCCAGGAGTCAGGGGCCCCGCCTTTCCTAAGAAACGGCATTCTATCGCGGGAAAAAACACGGTCTAGAGCCGCGAACTAGATAATTGGTATCTAGTTTCTCGGCTCCACCGGAAGGACCGGAAGGGTTCAAGGGTTGGGGCCCTACGCGCAGGTGCACACGCAGCTGCTCCTGCAAGGCAAAGCACTCTAGGAGATGGAGTCTTGAACGGATCTAGCGCAGTGAGGTCCAGGCGAGTGCATGACCTGCCTGGACTCCATTTCCCAGAATGCTTCGGGAGGTTCCATCGGCTGTAGTGCGCGTCGCCCCCGAGCCATTCAATGAAGACCAGTGCTCGGTGTGCTGGGTGTGACACCTCTGGAGGCCCGATTTCCAGCACTTGGTGCCTGTCTTCTTCGGCTCTGTGCCTACAGCATTGAGTGGGACCACTTGCAATCGTATGCCTGGGCCCAGCTGCTTGCTCCCTGACTCCTCCATGCGGAGTACGTCTCTGCGCCCCTGAGCCCGTGGGGTGAGTGAGTGCGCAGGCGCTGCGTCTAGGCCCCGAGCCAGAGAGGAGTGCGCAGGCTCCACCTGGGAAGGGCGGGTGCTTGCGGCGAAACCGGGACTGGGCGAAGATGCTCGTGTGGGTGTGTCTAGACCAGTCCAAGTAGGGAATATCAGCCCGAGTCCGTTTGTTCCTCGGTTTTCTCAAGTCTTTATTAAACACCTTATGTGTGCCCAGCACAGTGGATATTAAAAGAGGCCAAAGGCAGCTCCTGTCTATGGAGGAAGCCACGTGTGAACCCCCAAGAGGGAAGGCCTGGGAGGCAATGGTGAAGGGCTTTCCTGTAGGAGTCGAAGACTAGGGACCGCGGCTGTCGGCACAGTCCAGAGCTATTGCGCGGAGTCGGGGGCGGGAGGGTGGCTGAAGGCTGAGAATGAGGAGGCGGGGCTTGGCACCCAGAGGACCCTGTGTTTGCTCCTAGAGGTCAGACCCGCGTCTAGGAAGACCACTTTGGTGGCGGAAGGTGGGGGTCCGGGCTCCGCCCCTTCCTTCCCAGCAGCTGTTGCAGTAGTCCCAGCAGGAGGTGGTGAGGGTCTGCTTTCTGGGCGTTACTGGCCAGGGGGACGAGCAAGTTTTTTTCCCCTTAGAGATTCCGTCCCTCCCCTCCTCCAGGCCCCGAGGTTCTGGGAAATAGGACGCCCGTCAAACTTGAGAAACAAAACCGATGCGCTCATGGCCTTGTTGGGAAAATCCAGTTAAAAGCAAGGTCCACCTGCGTTCTTTTCATTGCCTCCAGAGGGCAGACGGCCCTTTGTCTTCCTGAGGCCCTGGGGATGGCCTCGTGATGTGCGTGGGAGCAGCCGCCTCTCCTGTGTCAGCTTTACCACATTGTTACTGTTCTGTGTAAGTCGCTGCATCAGTTCGCACAGATCGTCCTGGGTTTCTCTGCCGCCATCCGATCCCCTTCATCATTTCTCATAGCCCCAAAGTATGTCAGCACATTCGTCATGCTGGTCAATTTAACAGCTGACTGCAGGAGATAACATTTTTCCCCTCCAATTTATTTTTTTTTCTTCACTTTATTGTGGAAACAATTTTTGGCAATTGTTTTTTTTTTTTTTTTGACATTTTAGAATTTTCTACCTCTGCTGCAAGGGGAGTAGTCCGATATGTTATACCCATACTTTCAAGGATATAACTTTAAATTTTAATTTGCATTATTAGCATTTTTCCGTCACTTAATAAAACTACAATCAAGCCCTAATTTGTAATCTTTGCTGATTTCTAAGATGAAAATACTTACACTGAAAATAAAACAAGGGGATTTCAGGTCTGACTCTGCTGGTGTCAGCGTCACCAGAGAGAAGGAAGCATGGTGGTTTGGGGTTGGGTTTTTTTTTGAGGAGCCTTGACTGTCTCAGGTGAGGGAATGAAGGGTGGAGGATGACACCTACATTTTGAACTTGACTACCTGGGAGAACAGGGAAGAGTTTGGAGGGAAATGTAAAAGTAATTTTTAACATTTGTTTTACAAAATTTTTGTTTCTAAATTCTCTCCCCTCCTCCCTGAGAAGGTAAGCAATTGGAAAGAGGTTAGACATGTGCAACCATGCAAAACATTTCCAGATTACTCATGTAAGAACAAGACTTCCCAGGGTTTTTTAAAAAAATGAAGAAAATAAAGTCGAAAATAGCATGTTTTGAACATGTTTCACACGCTATCAATTCTTGCCCCGGAGGTGGATGGCATTTTTCATTTGGAGGCCTTTGGAGTGGTCATTCACAGTATTCATCACCCCCAGTTGCTTGTTCCCACACACAATGTTCTCCGGGTGCTGCTCCTTTCACTCTGTGGCAGTTCTTGCCTTTCCAGGTTTTCCTGAAATCCTTCTGCTGGTCATTTGTTACATCATAATAGTATTCCATCACAATCATCCAGCACAGCAGGTTCAGCCATTCCCCAACAAGGGGCATCCCCTCAATGCCCAGTTCTTTGCCTCCGAAGAAAGAGCTACCAGAAACAGTTGGGGGTTTTAGCTTGTTTCTTCGGGATGCAGAGCGCGCGGTGGTACTGCAGGATAGAAGTTGGGCAGTTTTGGAGCCATCGGCATGGTTCCAAATTGCCCTCCAGAATGGTTGGATCCCTTCACAGTGGACTGGAGGAGTCCCAAGTTCCTTCTTATTATTGGTTGTTCAACTCCTCTTTCCTCCATCCCTTCCCTGACATACATAACTGCCAGCTGTGTCCAGTGAGGACTAGCCCCAGAGGGATGATGGTCAGCAGGGAATGGGGATCTGAACCCCAGGACGATGGTTCTATTAAAGCGATCTTGCCTTTAGGCCCTGGGGCCCTGGCGTTCCTGGGAAGTAAAAGGGCCAGAGGGATAGCTCTCGAAGGAGAAGAGCCTGAGATCTTCCCCCCAAGTCAATGGGCAGCCCTTGAGGTAAAGGAGCCGATAGCGGCCTGCCTGGGCAGAGAGGCCTGGAGTGAAGCCAGAGCAGGGAGAAACCAGTGAGGAAGGAGGCCACCATGGAGGACAGAGGTGAGAATTATTATCTAAGCCCTCACCTTCCATCTTAGGCTGGGCAAAGGGACTACCCACTGTGCCACCCAGCTGACCCCAGAGGTGGGTTCCTGAGGGCTTGGCATCCTGCCAGCGTGGGAGACAAACATAGGGCCGAGATGGATTTTTGAAGGAGTGTTCTGAAGAGGATTTGATAAGAACAGCAGCTCACTCCTCGGAACCACCCAGAAAAGATCTGCCATTCCTGACTCTGCCTGCCAGAACATGAGCCCATTGAGCTGGTTCCATTCTGTGGATCCTGAAGCATCTCCCCCTGCCTTCTGGAGGAGCAGCGGGGCACGAACTAAAATCAGGGTCACAGCGGAGGCAAAGTACAATGTGTGGGTCACTGTCCCACACCATGGGCAGCTCGGGACCAAGAACTCAGAGGCGAGAAGAGGGCTGGGGGAGGACTCCAGAGGAGCCCCAGAACTGAGAGGAGAACCCCAAGAAGCCCCAGGGCTGGGAGGAGAACCCCAAGAAGCACCAGTGCTGGGGGAGGATTCTAGAGGAGCCCCAGGTCTGGGAGGAGAACCCCAAGAAGCCCCAGGGCTGGGGGGAGGACTCTGGAGGAGCCCCAGGCAGGGCTGACCTGCCTCCCTCAGGACTTCTTTCTCCTCCTGCAGCTCATCTTCCTCTGGACATTAGGGAGGATGAGGAGGGTCTGACATCTGCCTTCTGCCCAGCCCAGCTTCAGGTGAGTTCAAGTTCACTCTTCCATCATTTCATACCATTGCATTCCTTAGGCTGTAAGATGGTTTCTTTCCCTTCTCTTCATTGGTTTAATGGACCCAGTTCCATGCTATGTCCTGGTATCAATCTCCCGGGAAGGCTCTGGTTGTTCTCAGTGATTCTATAAAGTTTGTAGATAATTAGATTTGGGGTGCCATCATGAAACCACAGGCAGATTTTAGGGTGAATTCGTATATGTTGGGGTGGGAGGACTGTCCCTCTGGTTCCCCGGCGGCTCACCTAAAGAATGACAGGTCTGAACAAATCTTATAAAATAGAGGAACGTACTGGGAGAAAAGGTGGAATGGCCGGGAAGCCTCCGAGTGAAGGTGGAGAACTGCCTCCGCCAAGGGGAAGGAGGAGAGTTTGTGTGCCAGAAGGGGGTCGTGTGACAAAAAGGTGAGGAGGGGGATGCTGAGGTTTGACTAATGGTCTGTCAGACACCCCTCCACGTCTGGGCTGCAAGCTCAGGTGCGAATGGTCAGTGATATGGCACTTGTGTGAGAATTCGCGGAAGCCAAGGCGGTACGGAGTAGCCTAGATTTCACTGGGCATATCTTCCTTGCCCCCTCGCGCCCAGAAAACTATACTATGGAACAACAATGAATTTGTTTTTGTTTTTGTTTTTTTTTTAAACCCTTGTACTTTGGTGTATTGACAACAATGAATTTTTAAAAAAAGAATCAACAAAGAAAAAGAGAAGGAAAAAACCAGCAAAAACGATGAATACATTAAAAAATTTCTGGCATTATTTGCAATGTTCTACCTTTTTAAGTCTACAGCCTTCATTTTCCACACTCCCCTGGCTTTCTGCCTCCCCTGACTCCCTTGGGCCATGCTTCTTGGGAGCTGTGGTTCTTTTGTTGCACCCAGGGCAGTGATGCTCCCTTCCATGCAAGTCCCTCATCTGTCCACTCATTCCTCAGGGCTGGCACAGAAAGTGCTGCCCAACCATCCCTCTGTGTAGGTTCAAAGGTGTTCAGTACCCGCTGTGATGCCGAGGGTTCAAAGTGCCTGCCATGGGCCGGGTACTGCTGTGCGCTCACCCTTGCTCCTATAAGAAAACAAGGGGGGTCCCCAGGAGCTCGGGGATTGAGGGGGGTCCCCAGGAGCTCGGGGATTGAGGAGGGAGGGGCAGGATTTCCTCAAGGGCCAGGCAGAGGCAGCGCACTGTCACCGAGACCTCCACTAAGCACGAATGTGTTTGATTCAGGAGTTGCCGACTTTCAGGGACGTGGCTGTGGACTTCACCCAGGAGGAGTGGAGGCGCCTGGCTCCGGCCCAGAAGGCCCTGTTCAGGGACGTGATGCTGGACAACTATGAGAACCTGGTCTCCCTGGGTGAGCCCTGCCGCCCCGGGCAGCCCTCGACCTAAGTCACTGGGGATACTCGGCCATGTCAGCCTGCTGTACAAAGATAGCCCCGATCCTGACCATGCACGGCCAGGAGAACCGAGGGGGAGGCCTTTGCCTCATAGCAGCTGTGGCTGCCCCAAATCTAGAAGCTCCCAATCCCGGAGCCTTCTTTTTTTTTTCCATTTAATAATTTTTATTTTTTAGAAAAGTTAACATGGTTACATTATTCATGCTCCTACTTTCCCCTTCACCCCCTGCACTCCCCCCACCCATGGCCGATGCGCATTTCCACTGATTTTAACATGTGTCATCAATCAAGACCTATTTCCAAATTGTTGATAGTTGCATTGGGGTGGTAGTTTCGAGTCTACATCCCCAATCATGTCCGCCTCAACCCATGGTTTTTCTTCTGTGTTTCCACTCCTGCAGTTCTTCCTCTGAATGTGGGTAGCATCTTTACCATAAATCCCTCAGAATTGTCCTGAGTCAAAGGGCAGGCATTCTTTTATAGCCCTTTGAGCATAACTCCAAATTGTCATCCAGAATGGTTGGATCCCAGAGCCTTCTTGCAGAAGGTGCCCCCTCGTGTTCCAGGACTCATCTCCTCTCTTCTCCCCGGGCTCCTCTGCTGCTTGATGTGAGCTTGGCCGAGCTGGTCATGTGCCCAAAGTAAAATACTTCTGTTATAAAGGAAGCTGCTGAAACTGGGACCCAGAACAGCACCCCAAACAGCCAGTTTACTGATCCCGGGGGAATCCCTGAAGGAGATCCTGGCCCCGACTGCGTGTTCAGAAGGCAGAACAAAGGGGCATTTGGGGCTTGGTGTGGCAGCCCACCCCCCAGCACACGCACCAGGATGTGCTCTGGAGGGGGGCTTCTTTGCTGCGAATGGGGTTTGATCTGGGGTCTGTTTTCTCTTTTCTCATCTCTCTGCCTGTGTAGGGCTGCCTGCTTCCCGACTGGACGTGGTCTCCCTGCTGGAGAGTGGGCAGGCGTCGTGGAGGTCTGAGGGAGGTGGCTGTCATGGTGAGCCTTTCCTGCACTCAGAAGCGTCACTTTTGTCTCCTGGGATGGCCGCACATGTTGGAGGGCTTTTCCGTTGGCCATCCTGGTGCATCTCCGTCTCTCGGGTCGTTCTCTCTCCATGGCGTGTTTCTGGGATTCCTCTTGTTCTGAGCCAAGACCAGGAGCCTCCTTCCCCAGGCAGCTCTGCACTGCCCTTGTGCTCCGGCCCTCTGGCATCCTTCATGCCCAATAGATTCAGTCAATCAATGGTTCTTTTTTTTTTTTTTTTTCTTTTTTTAACCAATACCAGATTGTATTGATGAATAGCTTTGGTTGTAGTTTACAGTCTGGCACTGCTGTGCCTCCTCCTTGGTACATCTTCATCATTTCTCCATTCTGTCTCTTCACCTTCCCCTGGTGTGGTTTAGAGGACCCTCCCTCCATTTCCAGACTAAGCTCTTTAAGAAAACCATCAACAAGAGGAAGCTGGGGTAGTACAATGGTTGGAGAGACAGGTCTAGAGATGGGAGTTTCTGGGTTCAAATATGGCCTCAGACACATCCTAGCTGTGTAACCCTGGGCTAGTCACTTAACCCCCATTGCCTAGGCCTTACCGCTCTTCTGCCTTGGAACTAATTCTAAGACTGAAGGTCAGGATTTTAAGAAAAAAGAAAAAAAGGAAAACCATCAACACTAGGGCTCTCCACTTCATCTCCTCTTCTTTCATCTACATTGCTTTCAATCTGACATCTGACCTTTTTATTCAATTTTTTTTTTAATCCTTACCTTCTGTCCTGGAATCAAGAACTCTTTTTTTTTTAGCCAAAATAATTTGTTTATTTTATTTTGAAAAATTTTATTTTATTAATTTAGAATATTTTTCCATGGTTACATGATTCATGTTCTTTCCCTCCCCTCCTCCCCCCCTTCCATAGCCAGTGTGCAATTCCATTGTTTTTCATGTGTCATTGATCAAGACCTATTTCCGTATTATTAATATTTGCACTAGGGTGATCGCTTAGAGTCTACATCCCCAGTCATATCCCCATCAACCCATGTGATCAGGCAGTTGTTTTTCTTCTGCATTTCTGCTCTCACAGTTCTTCCTCTGGATGTGAGTAGTGTTATTTCTCATAAGTCCCTCAGAATTGTCCTGGATCATTGCATTGTTGCTAGTAGAGAAGTCAGTTACATTCGATTGTGCTACAATGTATCTGTCTCTGTGTACAACATTCTCCTGGTTCTGCTGCTTTCACTCTGCATCACTTCCTGGAGCTCATTCCAGTTCACATGGAATTCCTCCAGTTAATTATGGAATCAAGAACACTTAAATGATTCCAAGGCAGAAGAGTGGCTAGACAATGGGGGTTAAATGACTTGCCCAGTGTAAGGGTGAAAAAGGGGTTTTATGGGTTCAATATATTAAAAGGTGGTCGCCAGAGGATTGAACTATTATCAATCCTCAATTAAGAATAATCTCAAGTCAGAATTGACTTTTATGGAAATTTATTTACAATTAGGAAGGTTGAAGGTAGGGAAATTGAGAGAGAGAAACTCTGGCCTGGACCAGAGGCCCGGGATCAGGTAAGAATTTAGAGGCACTGCAGAGGGGCACAAAGGTTAATTAAACAAGGCTTCTAGCCACAAGGCCTTTTACAATTAGAGAGGCAAGAGAGGCCTCCTTGAGGGTAGAGCCTCCAGAAACGCCAAGGGAGGAAAAAGGAAGTCAGCCTAACTTACCCATGTGACAATTCAAAGGGGGATATTTAAAACAGTCTCACCAGGGTCCTCCACGGACCAGAAGAGCTCCTTCATCAGCCACCCTCTTCACCAGAAGACCTCAGCTGACTGAGGACCTTTTCCTTTTAAAGGGCTCACTTATGTGTCACTTCCTGTGCCTCCCTCCTAATTTGCATGTCCAATCACAATAGACGATTCTCATAGTACTGCCTAGGGGGGTGGGTCAGTTGATTCTGATTTGTCCCTTACTCTAGCACACGTGGGTTAGGAGCTCCCAGAATTAAAGGTGTTCTCACCTTTGGTGATTAAATCTAAAGATGGGCAGTGTAGACTTAATCTAATTATCACACCAGGGTCATACAGGTAGCCAGTGTCTGAGGCCAGATTTGGACCCAGGACTCCCCACCTCCAGGCCTGGCTCTGCCCCCTTTTCATTAGCTTCCAAAATGTTATCTTTGAAGTTACCAATAATCTCTCCATCACCAAATCTAACGGCTTTTCATCAGTCTTCATCTTTCTTGATCTCTGCAGCATTTGAAACTTTGGCTTGCTCATGTCAGTGTCCCTCTCTGGGATTCTCTCCCTATCCTGCCGCTCCTGTATCCGTGGGATGTCCCATCGTGGGAGGGAGAGACAGAGGCAGAGAGAGGGAGTATGTTACTTTCTCTCTCTCTCCCCCTCTCTACCAGGCCTGCTTTAACCTTTGCGGTCAGAATCATCTTCAGCATTCTTGTGAAACCTCTGGACCCTTCTGGTCAGTCTGTGTAGCCCCAGCCTCTCTGCCAAGCCCCAGGCCCACCTGGTCGGCTGCCTTTGGCCGTGTTCCATTGGAAGTCCCAAGGCTATTTCTTTCTTTCTTTCTTTCTTTTCTTAAACCCTTGTACTTTGGTGTATTTTCTCATAGGTGGAAGATTGGTAAGGGTGGGCAATGGGGGTCAAGTGACTTGCCCAGGGTCACACAGCTGGGAAGTGGCTGAGGCCGGGTTTGAACCTAGGACCTCCTGTCTCTAGGCCTGACTCTCACTCCACTGAGCTACCCAGCTGCCCCCCAAGGCTATTTCTTGTGTGTCGGCTTACAATCCTGGGTCTTGTCCTTTCTGCCTTCATGATCTCCCTGGTGGCTTCTCTCCTGGTTCTATCCCGGTGACTCCCGCCTCACTGTCGCCCCTCCTGGGCTCGCCATCCCCCTGGCATCCATCATGGATGTGTTTCTTCCCTTTTCCTTCTTCCATGATCGGAGGGTGTGTGCCTTGACGACGGAGACCCTCTTCTTTGTCTTGTCATGTTCCCAGCGTCCGACATATAGAAGGACATCAGCGATGCTTGTGTTTTTGTGCCACCCGTGCCCTTGTTATTTCTTCCCCAGGCTGCTGTCTCTCTGCCTCAAGAATCCATCCTGTGCTGTGTAAAGTACTCAGTTTTGCAGGATAAGTTATTTTTTGTCATAAGCCTTAATCTTTTTGCCTTCCAGAATAGGATGGACCGAGATTTCCTCCTGTTTGTTATGGTGGCAGCATAGCTGGTGTGCCTGTGGTCCTTGCCATTTGAAATCTTTCTGGATGCTTGCGGGGTTTTTCTTCTATTAATTCTATATGGATACTATGGATTTTGGCTGTGACATAATTTTTTTTTATAAATTCTCTTTCCTCCTGATTTGTTTTTTTTTCCAGGTGACTGGTAGATGCTTTCCATTCAATTTTGCCCATTGGTTTTAGTAAATCTATCTGGTTTTCTTTTATGATTTAAGGAAACATAGTGCCCATGGTTTTAGGGAATCTAATACTTAAAATTTGTTTCCACAACCCTTTTTCCAGGTTCCTTGTGTTTAATAATAGTTGCCTTACATTTATTTCTGTTTTTCTTTTCATTTGTGACTTTGTTCTAGTGTTTCATGTTATCTTATGAGTTACTGACTTCTTAGGGACTCCCTTCCATTCACCTGAGTATCTGCTCCTTTTGTAAGGTTTTCCACCTTCTAAACTATTTATTCTCTGTCCAGTTTTTTCTTTCATTTTTTATCTCTAATTTACTCTTAAGTGTACTTCTAGACTTTGTGGCCAGGCCATTCTTTTTTTTTAGCGCTGTATTTGATATGTGCCCCTGGGCAAGTCACTTAACCTCAGTCACCTCTCTTCTTAGAACTGATACACAGTATTGATTCTGACATGGAAACGAAACAAAAAAGCTGCATTGGAACTTGTGGAATTATTCTCTTCTTCTGGATTTACCTCTTGGGCTTCTCTTAATCCATTGTATTTCTTTATTACATTAAACACTTTATTCTCTTTACTTCTCCCTCGAGCCTCAGTGCCTGGATTGAGGGTTTGTGCTTTGATCAGACTCCCCTCCCTGGCATCTGGTGTCACCAGAAGCTCACATAAACAATATTATGTGATTCCTGTTTTAGGGTTTGTGCAGCCTCCCAGTGGGGGTCTGTCTCAAAGGGGATGGATATTTTAGTGGCTTTCTGAGCATAATTACAAACAAGCCACAAATCCTACTGATAGACACATACCCATGGATGTCAGAGACAGAATAGTTTTATATATATTTCTCGATTCTCCCCACCCTCCTTGTTTCCTTGATAATTTCCATTTTTATTCCTCCCATTGAGTTCTTATTTTATCTAACTCTCTAAAAAAATGGCCTTGTTTTTCTTGGCATAGCACTCAATCTGTAAGTTAACATAATGAGTATTGCCAGTTCTACGTATTTGGACATTTCTCAACCTTGCAGTACATGTGCCTCCAGTACTTAGGTTGTTCTGTATTTCATAATTGTATTTATATTTTGAGTGTGCCTCATTAGATTGACTATCAAATATTTTATTCCCTTCATATTAGTTTTGATAGACTTCCTTTTCTGTTTTTTTCCTCCTGTATTTTAATTTTAATGCTGTTGGTTTTCTGGCTTTATTTTATATCTTGTACCTTAAGAAATTTTTGATGGGTTTCATTGCTGATACCCTGGGGTTTTCTAAGAAAACCACCATTTTCTCAAATAACAGGAGTTTTTTCATCTCTTCTTTGTCAGTGCTTATGTTTTAATTTCTCTTGTCTTAACTTTATCATTTGTAGAACTATGTTAAATAACATTGCAGAAAATCATATCCACACCTTAGTCCTAATGAATTGCTAATGAATATTGTTACAAAATGTTGGAATAAATCATAGCAAAAATACTTCAGCAACATATGCAAAGCATTATTGTTTGTAACCATGTGGGATTTATAAGGATGGCTTAACGTTAGGAAATTAATGTAATTACTCATATCAAACACATTACCTCCAATTCCATGACCCTATCAATAGATGTAGAAAAGATCTAAGACCATGAAGAACATTCATTTATGCTATAAATTCTCTGTAAAATCTAGGCTTAGACGGTGCATTGTTAATATCATAAAAGTTATATAAATAAAATACAAATGAGCATTTTTTATAATTGCCCTTGATTCCAGTTCCCTTTAGGTATTACGTATTTTACATAGTCCAAATTAGTATCTTTTTCTTTTCTAAGAGACCTTAACTACAAGTTGAAGGTATAATGAAATCAATCCAGGTAATGGCGATGAGGAGTGACCTTTTTTTTTTCCTTTCATTTCTTCCAGATTCTCTTAGTTGGCATTTTGTGTTTGAAACCAAGGACTCAACTGTAATTCAGGGCCACATGCAACCATCCGCAAAGAAAAATCTGCCAAATGACAGTCCCTGGCATTCCCAAATGAGACACGTTGGGGGAGGATATGACACAAAGAATCCAGTGGTCAGCCAGGAGAGACATTCCCAAGTAACAGTCATTCCCAGAATAACTTCTGTTGGGGGCCGTATTGCTCTGGAGTCAGTATTTCTTGCATTATGCAGAGGTAGTATGGAAGAAAGTCTCCCTAAATATAAGACACTTGATGAGAACTTCAGGGATTTTCCGGAGCTAATTACATGTACTACTTTTTCCTTAGGAAAGAATCTTTCTAAGTATGGCACCTGCAGGAAGCCTCTCAGCCATCACTCAGACCTAATTAAATTTCATAGAGAACAAGGTGGAGAAAAGTTCCATGTGTGCAATGGATGTGGGAAAGCCAGTGGGAGAAGGTCAAGTATTCATGAACTTCAGAGAATTTGTGCTGGAGAGAAACATTGCAGATGTAATCCTAGTGGGAAAGTGTCCAGCCACAGGGGGAGCTTAACCAAACTTAAAAGGATTCGTCCTAAAGACAAACTCTTCGAATGTAATGAATGTGGAAGAACCTTCAGCCAAAAGGCATACCTTATGTATCACCAGAAAACTCATATTGACACGAAACCCTTTGAATGTAACGAATGTTGGAAAACTTTCAGGAAGAGGGGCCACCTCATTCGACATCAGAGGACCCACACCGGTGCGAAGCCCTTTGAATGCAACGTCTGTGGGAAGGGCTTCAGCCAAAGGGGAAACCTCATGAGCCACCAAAGGACTCACACTGGCGAGAAGCCCTTTCTATGCAGTGAGTGTGGAAGAGCCTTTAGTCGGAGGACACACCTCATCTATCATCAGAGAAATCATACTGGAGTGAAACCCTTTGAATGCAGTGAATGTGGGAAAGGTTTCATCCAGATGGGGAGCCTGAACAGACATCAGAGGGCTCATACCGGGCTGAAACCCTTTGAATGTAATGAGTGTGGCAAAGCCTTCCGAGAGAAAGGATGCCTCAAGAGGCATCAGAGGATTCACAGTGGAGTGAAACCCTTTGAGTGTCATGAATGTGGCAAAGCCTTCAGTAAGCTAGAAACTCTCATTAGCCATCAAAGAACTCATACTGGAGTGAAACCCTTTGAATGTCATGAATGTGGGAAAGCCTTCCAAGAAAGGGGATGCCTTAATAGACATCGGAGAACTCATAGTGGAGTGAAGCCTTTTGAATGTAATGAGTGTGGGAAAGCCTTCCAGGAGAGAGGCTGCCTTAATAGACATCAAAGAACCCATTCTGGACTGAAGCCCTTCATGTGCGATGAATGCGGGAAAGCTTTCCGTGAGCGGGGATGCCTTAATAGACATCGGAGAACTCATACTGGAGTGAAGTCCTTTACGTGTAATGAATGTGGGAAAGCTTTCAGTGAGAATGGAAAGCTCATTAGACATCAGAGAACTCATATTGGAGAGAAAACATTTGGATGCAACGAATGTGGGAAAAACTTCAACCGGAAAGCAAATCTTATTAGACATCAAAGAACTCATGCTGTAGAGAAACCCCTTAAAGGCAATATATGTGAAAAAGCTTTTAGCCAGAGTACACATTTCATTTATCATCCAAGAATTCACAGTGGAGAAAAATCCTTTGACTGTGATGAATTTGGGAATGTTTTTAGCCAGCATGTATAACTTACCTATCAGAAAACTCAGTCTAGAGTGAAACCTTCTGAAGGTAATAAATTGTAGGCAAGACTTTTAAAAGAAGGGATGTCAAAAGAAGAAGAGATACCTTTTTAGACATCAGAGAATTCATACTGGAATAAACCTTTGTTAATGACTACTAGTTGTGTGACATTGCATTATCTCAAATTTAATAAAGGTAGACTGAGATACAGCCACAAGCAAGATTAGTTTATTAGTAGTTAACAAAGTGGATCACACTTTGAATCTTAGCAAAGCCAATGACCCTCAGAAAGGAAGGAACCCTCTTAACACATAACAGAGAAGAGGTCATGGTATGCATGGAGGAAAAGTGATAGGTTGTAGAGTCGGGACAAGAACATTAGGACTAGCTGTACTGAGGAAGGAGGGCTGGCATTTTTCAGGTAAGGCTAATCATATCCTCTAATAATTAAGGAGTGTTCGTTGTTTTATGGGACCTATCTATATTTTTTAGTCTTTGCCATATAGTATCACGACTAAAAGATTGACTGTCTCTATGAAAAATATAAAAACACCCTTAACTACACAAAAGCAGGAAAAGACAGATGACATCTTTTGAGGATGGTAATTTTGTAGAGGTAACCAAACCTATCCACTAAGTGTCCTGGGGACATTGCCTTAAGAGATAACCGTTCTTTTCAACTAACTTTAAGTTAGGCTTCACTTCAAGTTTAAAAAAGTTAAAGTTTAAGCTCAGCTGGATTCTTGGGTTTGATTCAACCTGGGCTACTAGGTTGATGCAGATCCAGTTTTAAAATTAAATTAAAAAAAAAAAAAAGCATAAAACGAGCTACATTGTGGAGTTACTAGAAGTAGAGAAGAAATGAGAGGTTATATTAATTTTTATATTTTCAGCATGCATTGTCAGTTGCTTGCTGTATTAATTCGTTTTGCTTAGCTGTTTTTTCTTCCTCTTCATTCTTTGTAAAATTGAATGTTCCTCAGGGTAGGAAAGAGGGAAAGATTCAGAAATAAAGATGATTTAAAAGCAGTATATTAACAAAAACTAATACTGATATTGTTTGCTCTCCCCTCATCAACTCTAAACTGATAGATCAGATCACAGGCATACATAGACCCTCACTGGCTGGCCAGTTCTTTCATTCCTGGGTTACCATGGAATCATGAAAACTGAACTCACCAGACCAAAATGTTCCATGGGTTTGCATTCTTGCAGCAGAGATAGGTCCTTTGAAACTTCTGAAGTCCTATTTTTAAACTTCCCACCAAGACCCAGGTATCCTGTTTCCCTGCTCTGGGCTGCTAGGTAAAGATTTGGTTGTCCTGCCTTCAGCCCCCTAGAAGGAAGCATGTTCTGCCTTCTGGCCACTAGAACTCCGCCATGGACACAAGAACTGAAGCTCTTTCCATCCAGCCCCTTATATTGACCCATGGTTCTTGGGCTGGTTCCCTATTGGATCCCAGGCATTTGGTTCCTTGTTCCAGTTTCCCTTTACAGATTTCATACCTGAGCTCTACCAGAAGGTCCCTGGAGTCCTCCCCAGCTTCTAGTTAGATCTCAGGACTCAGTTATTTTGCTTTTCCATTTTAGAATGACTCCTCTCCCAGACCCTACCTCTCCTGCCCTCACCTGGGCCTCCTACTTCACTGTCTCCACTTCTTTCAGAGCCCTCCCCAGCTGGAGGGCTGAATCTCAGACTAGATTTGTCTTCCAGTCTTAGGCTTCTCTATGTCATCCCCTGGTGACTCCAATCCGTAACCTTCCCCACTCTCAGCCTTCCCTAGCATCTCTCCCCTCTAGACCAAGCAGTCTTTTGTCTAGATAACGGGTACATGTGTCTGTTAGGGAGAGAAGATGCAGGGAAGCACAGGACCAACTGGAGGGAGAGTCCCCACTCAGGAAATAGGCATGAAGCTGCATACAGGAGTAGCAACGCTGTCTGACCCTCTCCTTCTGTGATAAGAGATTCATCGGCACTTTGGAGTCTCTGGCACTAATTCCCCTCCTTCCTTCCTCCAAAGTGCTGCCCTCCCCATTTGTTGTTACCTTCTCCCTCCTTACCCCTGACGGACAAGGATGACATCTTCACTCCTGAATCTCTATTCCATATGGATCATGTCTTTGCCCCCTTTCAGTATGCCCAGCCCCCTCTCGTCCCCCCATCCACCACTCCCCTTTTTTGTTCTTTAGGTCAAGTCAACAAGCATTTAGAAAGTGGCTACTCTGTGCCAGGCACTGTTTAATACTTCCATGGACACAAAGGAAGGGAAAAAACCAGTGCCTGCCCTCGGAGAGCTCACAGTCTAATGGGAAAGACAAGATGGCAGCAGCTGGGTCCAAACAAACTCTATACAATACAGAATGGACTTACTGGGAGGGAGAGGACTCCAACAATTTTGGGGACCAGAAAGATTGTTTTTGAGGAGGTGAAATTTGAGCTGAAACTGGAAGGAAGCCCAGAGGCAGGCTAAGATGAGGAAGGAGAATTTTCTGAGCTAGTAAGTAGCTAAGGCCAGATTTAAACTTAGGAATTCCTGACTTGAGGCCCCAGGCTCCTTCCACTGCATTACCATTTACCTCTAGTTTCTTCATAACAGAAACTATGAAATGAGTCCATCTTTCTATGAAGAAGGTGCGCCATGACCATATTTTCTTCTCTTAATTTATCAATTACATAAAATAAATTTCCACACAAGTTTTCCTAAGTTATATGATTGAATTCATCTCCCTCCCTCCCTTCCTTCCCCCTCCAGTGTTGGCAGGCAATTCAGTCTGGGTTATTCATGTATTATTGTGCAAAACACATTTCCATGCTGTTCATTTTTGTGAATAATCTTACAAAACCAAAACCCAAAACATAAACCCAAATAAGCAACTGAAAAATTGTATGCTTTCTTCTGCATTCTGGCTCCAACAGTTCTTTCTCTGGAGGTAGATTGCATTCTTTTTCATTAGTCCCTCAGAATTATCCTGGATCATTGTATTGCTAAGAGTAGTTGAATCTATCACAGGTGATCATTCCACAATATTGCTGCTACTGTGTACAATGTTTTCCTGGTTCTGCTTATTTCACTCTGCATCAGTTCATGTAGCGTTTTCAAGCTTTCTGAAATCATCCTCTTCATCATTCTTTATAGGACAATAGTATTCCATTACCATAATATACCACAATTTGTTCAGTCATTCCCCAACTGATGGACATCCCTCAATTTCCAATTCTTTGCCATCACAAAAAGAGCAGCTATAAATATTTTTGTATAAACAAGTCCCCCCCCCTTTTTTTTAATCTCTGGTATTCAGAACTAGTAGTGGTCTTACTGGATCAAAGACTATGTATTGATGTAAAGCCCTTTGGACATAGTTCCAAATTGCTCTCCAGAATGGTTGGATCAGTTCACAAGTCCACCAGCAATGCATTAATGTCTCAATTTTGTCACATCCCTTTTAACATTTATCATTTTCCCTAACTGTCATATCAGCCTATCTGATAGGTGTAAGGTGGTACCTCAGAGTCATTTTAATTTGCATTTCTCTAATCAAGAGGGATTTAGAACATTTTTTCATATGATTATTGATAGCTTTGATTTCTTCATCTGAAAACTGCTTTGGCCATTTGTCAATTGGGGAATAACTTGTATTTTTATAAAGTTGACTTCGTTCTTTTTATATTTGAGAAATGAGACCTTTATCAGAGAAATCTGTTACAAAATGTTTTCCCTAGTTTGTTGTCTCCCTTCTAATCTTGGTGGTGTTGGTTTTGTTTATACAAAAACTTTTAAATTTAATATAATCAAAATAATTTATTTTACATCTTGTAATGTTCTCCAGCTCTTGTTTGGTCATAAATTCTTCCCTTCCTCATAGATCTGACAGGCAAACTATTCCATGTTCTCCTAATTTATTTATAATATCACCCTTTATGTCTAAATAATTTACCCATTTTGACCGTATCTTGGTATAAGGCAGGAGATATTGATCTAAACCTGCTTTTGCCATCCTGTTTTCCAATTTTCCCCACAGTTTTTGTCAAATAGTAAGTTTTTATCCCCAAAACTGGATCAGACACTAGGTCGAAGTCATTTCTCCCTATTCTGTTCCACTGATCTACTCTTCTATTTCTTAGCCAGTACCTGATTGTTTTGATGATTATTGCTTTACAGTATAGTTTAAGATCTAGTACCACTAATCCATCATCCCTCGCATTTTTTCCATTAGTTCCCTTGAAATAGTTTTTTGGTAGTTTGATTGAATAAATAGATTAATTTAGGCAGGATTGTCATTTTTATTATATTAGCTTGGCTTACCCATAAGCAATTAAAGACCATATTTTTTATAGGTTGGTCCCAAGTTCTTCTCCCCCACCTCTCTCCAAAGCTCCTCAAAATAAATGCTGTGGAAACTATCCCTCAGGAGTCCTGGAAACCATCCTGTGGTCCTTGCTTTCATGACCCTGTCATTGCCCCAAATAACAGATTGAGAAATAGAATTTGGACCAACTAGGGTTTATTGATTTTGTCAGCAGGAGAATCCCACCTGAAGAGACAAATCCTCCCAGAATGAACAAGACACAAAATTTATATCCGTTTCAGGGAGTGAGGACAGGGCAAAAGTGGATTCATTGAGGTCCCTCATACTGGGGCTTGAGGCTGACGGGTCCACATAACCCTTAACCCCAGTTTTGGAGTTAGGAGTTTGTGCAGAATGGGGCATTACAGGGTGGGGGGCCAGGGGTTGGTCTCAGAGCACATTGCACAGTGTAATTATGAGGCACATCTTGTTCAGGGTTCCTGGCATTACAAGCAGTAATGGGTGAGGACAGATTCCTATGGGAGAACATCATGGAGGGATTCTCAGAATGGAACAGCTCCAGATTCACACCCCTTTGCCTAAAGAGAAGTAGATGATGAGTTTCGCTCCATCCTTATCCCTAACTGATTTTCTATGCCCAGGGCTTCCAGTTCCCAGAGAAGATTTCATCTCCTATTTTGAGCCAAGGGAAGCATCATGGATGGTGGAGCAAGAAGGCCTGAGGAATTCCTACCCAGGTGAATGACATGAAAGCAGAGATATGAAAGCCGTTAGTCCAAGAGGCTTCTTGTGTTGTAGTGAATCAGGGGCTAGATTTGGGGGGCAGGAAGACCTGAGTTAGAATGCTTTTTCATTGATTTCCTGGGCAAATCATTGAGCCTCAGTTTGTCCATCTGTGAAATGAAGAGGTTGGATTCTATGACCTTTCATCTCTCTTCCAGTGATCAATGTATCATCTTATAAGAAGTCTTTGTTTGGAAATAAAGATGGAGAACTCTTCTCAAAGAGCACCCAAGGGGTAAACTAGCCAATATGAGCTCTTTCTCAGACTTCCTTCAAGTCAACAAACATTTATTGAGTGCCTGCTTCATGCCAGAGCCTGAGACAAGAACCAGGGATATAAAGAGAATCAAGGGATATCTCATGCTCTCCTGTGGTGGGGCAGACAACAGACTAACAATTATATAAAAACCCACAACATATGCAGGTTAAATAGTAGTCAATCCAGAAAGGGACAGGACAGGACTAAAGTAAGGAGAGCTGCTACAAAGGGCTTATTCTGGAAGGTGGACTTCAAGGAAGCCAAGGGGCAGCATTCCAGGCAAAGGGAGAGCAAGGAAAATCCCCAGAGTGAAGAGGTGGAGTATCCTGTACATAGAATAGAAAGGAGGTCTTTACCCCTGGATTATAGGTAATATTTGGAGGGGAAAGAAGGTTGGACACGTGGGAGATGGGAAGGTGAGGAACTGTTTTAACAGCCCTAGAAAGGATTTTGTATTTGATTCCTTTTACCAGGGAGCCACTGAAGGTTGTTAAGTGAGTGGTGACATGGTCAGGGAGAACTTTGGGAAGATGAACTTGACAACTTTTGACAATAATTAAAGGGAATGACTTGACTAGAGAAATACTTGACGCAACTGGCCCAACCAGCAGGCTCTTACAATAGCTCAGGTGGAGGCAATAAGGGTCCACTCCAAGAAAGTGACAGTGTTGAGAGAGCAGGAGGTAAATGTGGGAGATGTTACAGAGGTGGAATCAACAGGACTTTACAACAGATTGAACATGGGGGTAAGGAGACTGGATGTGTGAGAGCTGATGAGGAATACATGACACTTCATTTCTGAGCCCAGACTATTGGGAGGATGCCTTGGATAGCATTAGGAAAGCAGAAAGATGGGAGGATTTAGTTTTGAATAGAGTAGAAGGAGAGCTGGGAGAGAGTAGTGTCACTACCTAGAATGGAGAGTATCAAGAAGAAGGGGTGACTGGCAGTGTTAAAGCCTATAGAGAAGTCAAGGGGGATGAATATTAAAGAAATGGCCATAGAATTGATCAGTTGGAGATTATTGTTCATTTTGGTGAGTTGAAATTTGATCAGTTAAACAATGAAATTGGGAGCTGGACTAGTGTTAGGGACCAAGACTTTAAGAAAAGATAGTCACTCTTCTAAGAATAGATATCATTCACTCTTCTAAGATAAGATATTGATCATAGGCCCAGCCATGCTTGGAGACAGTAAGACGCCACCAGAGATTTTCTATGCTCCCTTTCCGCGTTCCTTTCCCCCTTAGTATCGGCCGACCCCCTTCTGCCCTCAGCCTATATATTCTTGTCATAGATCTCCAATAAACGAGCCTTGTACCCATCTAAACGACTCTGTCTTGCATGCGAGGTCTCCCCTCTTATTCCCCTATGTTCTTAGGTTGCTGTTTCCCCGGACCCCTCGGTTGTGTCCGGCTGGACCCGGACAGACTAGAGTGTAAGATTAAAAATTAGTATCCAAATACAGCAAGTATTATAATTTAATAAGATTTATTAATAATAACTAAAGTAAAAAGCTAGAGTAAAAAGGGAGCTAACTCAGCTGCACCCATGGGGGGGGGGGAGAAGAAGGCTGAGAGGTGGAGTTACAACTATATATAAACAACATAAGCATGCAACTTGGAAATAAAAGGTTTAAAAAAACCCAGTTCCCAACTCAATTAAGTGTCAGCTCAATGTATGTTAACAGTCCAATGGGACAGACAAAAATGTTAATGCAGTTGGGACTGCATTAAAAGAAGCAGAAAATGTCTTATCTTGAGGACTCTCCTCATTTCTAGGAGCTGTGATAATTAGATTAAGTCTACACTGCCCATCTTTAGATTTAATCACCAGAGGTGAGAACACCTCTAATTCTGGGAGGTCCATAACCCATGGGTGAGGGACGAATCAGAATCAACTGACCTGCCCCCTAGGCAGTACTATGAGAATCATCTGTTGTGATTGGACATGCAAATTAGGAGGGAGGAACAGGAAGTAACGCATAAGTGACGCCTTTAAAAGGAGAAGGTCCTCAGTCTGCTGAGTCTTCAGTGGAAGAGAGCATCGGGGGAGGAGCTCTTCTGGCTCATGGAGGAGTGTTGGAAGGCTGAGACTCTGGTGGGACTCTGACTGCTTCCCTCTGAATTGTCACGTGGGTCAGTTAGGCTGACTCTCTCTCTCTTCCCCTGGCGTTTCTGGAGGCTCAACCCTCAGGGAGGCCTCTCTTATTGGAGGAGGCCTTGTGGCCAGAAGCCTTGTTTAATTCACCTCTGTGCCCCTCTGCTGGGCCTCTAAATTCTTACCTGGTCCGGGCCAGAGTTTCTCTCTCTCAATTTCCCTACCTTCAACCTTCCTAATTGTAAATAAATCACCATAAAAGTAAATTTTGACTTGAGATTATCCTTAATTGAGGATTGATAATAGTTCAGTCCTCTGGCGACCATCTTTTAATATATTGAACCCCCAAAACCCCCTTTTTCCCTTACAGAGCCATGGTTTATGAAGTTTTATAAACTGGAGAACATCTAGAGGAGGATGGCCAGTATTTGAGATTGACCAAAAACAGAAGCAAGAGCTAGACCAGGGGTCAGCAACATATGGCTCTCGAGCCATATCTGGCTCTTTTGAGGGCCAGATCTGGCTGTTTCTGCGGGAGCCATAAAGTCCATTTTTTTCAGACACTGTTACAGGAGCGGCACTGTGAGCACTGGACGGCTCACACGAAATGACATTTTAAAAAATGTGGCGTTTATGGCTCTCACAGCCAAAAAGGTTGCTGACCCCTGGGCTAGACCATCAGGGTTAAATTACTTGCCCAGGGTGACACAGCTAATTAGCGTGTGAAGCTAGATTTAAACAAAGGTCCTCCTAACTCCATCCACTGTACTACTTGGCTGCCCCTGGCAGTGTGTGTGTGTGTGTGTGTGTGTGGGGTTCTTTTCAAGAACTTAATCATGCTTCCCCCACCTTTCATAGGTGAAGTTGGCTTTTGGACCCTATGATGGGGGGGTTCACAAATTTCCAAATAGGCTTTACCTCTCACATGTGGTAGCAGCATGGTACAGAGAAAAGGGTGTTGACGTGGAATGTAGAGATCCCAAACTTGTGGCCTAGTGAGATCTGATGAACCCCAAGTTTTAGAAATAGCTTGTAGGTTAGGGACCCCCAAAGCTGTGCTTGTTTCCTGTTCCCTGTTCCCTGTTCGCTGTGTGAGAATCCACCCCGAAGGGAATCCCAGACTAGCAGTTGCAGACTGAATAATGGACCCGGGTAAATGCTAAATATCCTTTTGTCTTAGGTAGTCTTCTCCATTTGTATCAGAGACCCTTTCCCAGGAAGACACACCTGGGCAGGAACCATCCTTTAGTATCCATTGTAAGCTGCTCCTTCCCTGACATCCCAGCCTCTGGCTAGGATTCCTTTCCCAGGCTTGATGGTATTCAGTCAGTAGGATAATGTTAATCATCTTTCCCAGCCCCTGGATCTTCCCAAATGGTGTATAGTTGCCCCAATTTCCTTTGTTCCTTGGAGTTGCCATCTAGCACGGTGGCACTCCCAGGGGGTCAGGAAGCAGAGCAAGCAGAGTTCAATCCTCAACTCTGCATAAAGCACGTGGTGCAGCTCTGAGGGGAGGCCTGGTCAGCCCTGCCCCCCCCCCCCCTTTCCCTTAATTAAAGAGTGGCTTTTCTGACTATTTCATAGTTCTGGGTCTTTTCTCAGTTAACAAGGGCATCAGACTGGATGTCAGGTTGGGTCCGTTACTTTCCTACTATGTCACTTTTACGTTTTTCCCTACTGAAGTTCATCTTCTTAGAACAGACTAGTATTCTCTCCCAAGAGCTGACGAACTATAAACCAGATTTGCTCCCCTGCTGGTTTTGTATCGCTTACCAGCTAGGAATGGTCTTTATGTTTTTTGTTTTTTTTTAAACCCTTGTACTTCGGTGTATTGTCTCATAGGTGGAAGATTGGTAAGGGTGGGCAATGGGGGTCAAGTGACTTGCCCAGGGTCACACAGCTGGGAAGTGGCTGAGGCCGGGTTTGAACCTAGGACCTCCTGTCTCTAGGCCTGACTCTCACTCCACTGAGCTACCCAGCTGCCCCTTGGTCTTTATGTTTTAAGAGAAAGTTAATGTTGCAAAAAGTGAAAAAAAACCAACCATTCTTGGTTCTCAAAAAGTCATTCAGGGATGGGCAGCAAGCCAGAGCTGGCCCACCCCTGCTCCATCCAGTCAAGATCTTCTAGATCCTGTCCTTGTCCAGCTTTGCCGCCTGCAATGATGTCCCTGACAAAAATGTTAAAGGGTACAAAAGATAAACCTCCCTGGAGACCTCTGAGCACATCGACAATGAACCATGAACAATTAATCACTCTTTGAATTTACTACATTCAAAATGGTACCCTGCAGTGTAAGTTATACATTCAATGCTGCAGGATCCAAGAGCTTCGGACTTGTTGCATCCAGCACAGGCAGAAAGAGGGGCAGGGCAAGATTCCTGAATGCATTTGAGAGCAGACGGATGTTTAAACGGAGCTGCTGCTGGCTGCGGCTCTAGCTGAAGTACTTATTGGGAAAGTCAGTATACACAGATGTGTGATGAACGGGAGGAAATCAGTCCCTGACAGACAAGAGAAGCAATGCTGATGGCTATTTGAAAGGAATACTTTTGAGATACAAAGGCCAGATTAAACATGGCTTTGCCAGATCCTCTTTACAGATAAAGTTCATGAAACTGGGACTAGGAAAGATGGGGAGGGGAATGATCAGTAAGACAGAACAGAGGGATAATCCTGGGGACATAGTGAGGTGCCTTTGAGTCTGGGGACTTAACCATCTGGATCCTTCAGGTGTGGAAGTTACCTAACTTGTGAAATCTATTGATGTTAAAGATGTTTGATATACAAAACAGGAGGTTTCCTCTTGTGCCAAGAACCTTTTCTCAATGCTAATGTAAATACCTTTAGAGGCTGGAGGCTGTAAGAGGGGAAATATATATATATATATTTAAGGTGTGGTCACCAGGAATCAATCAGATCTAGATTATTCCATAATTAAAATAGACCCAAGTCAGGATGGGTTTTATGGTAGTTTATTTACAATTAGGAAGGTTGAAGGTAGGGAAAGGGAGAGAGAAAAACTCTGGTCTGGACCAGCAGATATCCGGACTGGGTGTGAGTTAAAAGATTAATTAAATTAGGCTACTGGCCACAAGGCCTTAGCAATTAGAGAGGCAAAGAAGTCTCCTTGAGGTAGAGACTCTGGAAACTCCAAAGTAGGCGAAATGAAGTCAGCCTAACTTACCTACGTGACAATTCAGAGTGGAAGCAGCCTGAGGCCTCAGCAGAGATCCTTCAGCACCAAGTTCAAAGCACGAACTGCCTCAACAGGAAGTTACCATCATACTTGAAGGACAGCATCTTTTGTCACTTCCTGGAGGTCCACCTCTAATTCAAGTGGACAAATGGCAGCCTCAAAACTGTTTTGGACTGTCCAAAGGGCTGCCCCTTGTTCTTGATTTGTTACTTATTGTCACGTGTGGGTAACTCATCTCCCCTCCCCACTAAGGGAGGTGGGGATGACATTATCTCTGGTGCATAGAGTTTTAACTCTGAATGGGCTTGAGCTAATTCCATTTACACAAGGCAGAAGGCCATTCGTTTATTGAGCCAGCAAGGCAAAGGTGGAATTCCTTATGTAACTCATCTAAAGCAGGAAGCAGAGGATAATCTTTGATCTGTGGACTTTTTAGGAATTTGGGGTGCCCACCACATCTATCTTATAGGTAGAAGATCATGAATTGTTAACTCATGAGGTTTTCTGATATTGTCACAAGAAAATGCTTTTGCAATATCTTGTTTTTTTCTGGATCCTTACTTTGGCAATAATATTCAGGATGACAATTTCAGTTAACTCACGGGTACAGCCTCCACTGTGACCCCTCCTACAGGTCTGAGAATTGGAAGGGTGTTTAGCATTCATCTAGTACAACCACTTCACTTTATTGATGGTCAAGGAAGGGCCAGAAAATTTGTGTTACCCAAGATTAGAACAGAGATTTAGATACTGGTTCTCTGACTCTGAACTCAGCACTTTGCACAATACTGTGTTCCCTGTCCCTCTTAAAGCTTTTTCCATATTCCTTACATCAAAGGATTACTTCCATAATGAGTTGATGGCTTTTAACTGCTCTATTTCTGTTTAAACTTTTGCCTTAGACCTTAGAATTAATAACAGTGTACAATTAGAACAAATTATACAATGTTGGTTCAAAGGCAGACTAGTAAGAGAGAGGCAATGAGATTAAACGATTTACACAGGGTAAAACTGATAGAACATGTTGGGGCCAAATATGAACCCAGAACCTCCCATTTCTAGGTCTTGCTCTCTATTCACTGATCCACTTAGCTGTCCCCAAGACTCTTTCATTTTTATTGATGGATTTCTCATATTAAATTAAACTAGCATCTGAATATGAGTTCACTGATGACTGTCAGTCAAGAACAACCCCAAACCTGAAAAATTTTTTTACAAGTTTTACTAAGCCATTTAGCAGAGAACCAAAAAAGGATGGCTCCCATCCCCCACCTGGCCTATGAAAATTTTATATTATATAGTTTCAAAGGGTGAAGGAAACAATAGTTGATTGGCAAGCAGGTAGGTGGATTCCAAATAAGGCACTAAAAATGTACAATCTGGGGGGGGGGTGAAGGGGAAAGTAAGAGCATGAATCATGTAACCATGTTAACTTTTCTAAAAAATAAAAATTATTAAATGGAAAAAAAACCAAAATGTACAATCTGGGAAAATTTCTTGAATCAATCATGAGCCCTTGGAAGGTTTTCTGAGGTCAGAATGATCTATATCTTGAGATGATCATCAATTCTGGTCTTTTAACAACAAATAAATCTAGTTTCTCACCTTGTAGGATTAGGTTCAAATACTACACTCAACTTTTCCCATATGAGTAATAAAAGTTTATCCTTTGACTAAAAGCTTTCCCACAGTCATTCCATTCATATGGTTTCTCTCCAGTGTGAGTTCTCTGGAACTGGTAATATGAAGTTACAGGCTTCCCCTAGATATCCCAAAACTCCAAATGTGTCCCAGGTCAGAGAGTACATAAAGAATTCATTTTCCCTTGCATTCCTGAAGTTCAGAGGAAAGATGATTTTGAGCTGAGAGGAATATCCCCTCTGTGCCTCTCCCCTCATTCTTTTTTTTTTTTAAACCCTCACCTTCTGTCTTGGAGCCAATACTGTGTATTGGCCCCAAGGCAGAAGAGTGGCAAGAGCCAGGCAGTGAGGGTCAAGTGACTTGCCCAGGGTCACACAGCTGGGAAGTGTCTGAGGTCAAATTTGAACCTAGGACCTCCCCTCTCCAGACATGGCTCTCAGTCCACTGAGCTACCCAGATGCCCCTCCCTTCATTCTTGATGAGCACAGAGAGGTACCTCCCAATCTGCTGCTTCTGATAAGCATCTGTTTTATATCTCATATATCTGATTAACCCATAAACAGGACAGTTCACCCCCTATTGACTTTGAGGCATAGGACATAACCATATGACCCATCTCTGATCCAGAGCCATAAAGGACATGTCACCCCACCATCATCCCATCTCTAGTCACATAGGCCCTATTATTAGGAAAGCATAAGTATCCCAAACTCTACCTACTCTGGGAGGCAGTATTCTACCGGGTCCTGCCTCCCTCAACCTTTAACCTAATTATTCAACTTACATTCAATTCATAAATCTCTTTTTTTTTTTAAAGCTTATTATTGGAGTTGCCATTCTTGACAAGGGTATCCTCCAGATCCAGGGCTCCACCTCAAAAATCTCTCACATCAATAGAAGCTTTCCCCATAGTCATTACATTCAAATAGCTTTTTATCAGTGTGACTTCAATGATGTTTTATAAGTCTTTGCTTTACATTGAATGTTTTTCCACATTTATTACATTCAAATGGTTTCTCCCCAGACTAAGTTCTCTGAAGAATAAATTCACTATTGACTAATGATTTTCCCACATTTGTTACATTCAAATGGTTTCCCTATGTGTAAATAGAATTATCTCAAGCCCATTCATAGTTAAAACTCTAGCCATCAAAGATAATGTCATCCCCACCTCCCTTAGTGGGGAGGGGAGATGAGTTACCCACATGGGACAATAAGTAACAAATCAAGAACAAGGGACTGCCCAAAGGGCAGTCCAAATCAGTGTAGAGGCTGCCATTTGTCCACTTGAATTAGAGGTGGACCCCTAGGAAGTGATGAGAGACACTATCTCTTCAAGTATGTTGGCAACTTCCTGTTGAGGGAATTCCTGCTTTGAACTTGGTGCTGAAGGATCTCAGCCGAGACCTCAGACTGCTTCCACTCTGAATTGTCACGTGGGTAAGTTAGGCTGACTTCCTTGGCCTACCTTGGCCTTTCCAGACTCTCTCTATTTCCCTACTTTCTACCTTCCTAATTGCAAATAAACTACCTTAAACCCGATCCTGACTTGGGTTTATTTTAATTATGGAATCTGAATTATTGATTCCTGGCGGCCACACATTAATATACATATATATATATATATATAATATCTAAATTATCCAATTATTACACCTCCAAGATCAAGTTCTCTAATGGATAAAATCTGTTCTTTTGGCTAAAGGCTTTCCCATATTCATTACATTCAGGTGGTCTCTCCAGTATGAATTCTGTGATGGTCAACAAGCTGTCTCTTTTTGCTAAAGGTTTTTCTGCATCAATTACATTTAAACTGTTTCTCTCTAGTGTGAGGTCTCTGATGTCTGATAAGGTTTTGCCTTATACTGAAAGTTTTCCCACATTCATTATATTCAAATGGTTTCTCTCCAGTATGAGTTATCAGATGTTTTATAAGGCTTTGCCTTACAGTAAACACTTTCCCACATTCATTAATTACATTCAAATGGTTTCTCTCCAGTATGGATTCTCTGATGAATAATAAGATTTTCCTTCTGGCTGAAGGCTTTCCCACATTCATTACATTCAAATGGTTTCTCTCTAGTGTGAGTTCTCTGGTGGGTAATAAGATTTGCGTTATGGCTAAAGCTCCCACATTCCTTACAATTAAATGGTTTCTCTCCAGTATGAATTCTCTGATGATAAACAAGATTTCCCTTCTGGCTAAAGACTTTACCACATTCATTGCAGAGAAATGGTTTCTCTCCAGTATGAGTTCTCTGATGGGCAGTAAGATTTTCCTGCTGGCTAAAGGCTTTTCTACACTGATTACATTCAAATGGTTTTTCTCCAGTATGAATTCTCTGATGGATATTAAGTCTTCTCTTATAATTAAAAGTTTTGCCACACTCATTACATTCAAATAGTTTCTTTCCAGGATGAGTTCTCTGATGTATAAGACGACTTTTCTTCTGGCTAAAGGCTTTCCCACATTCATTACATTCAAATGGCTTCTCCCCAGTGAGCATTCTCTGATGTTTTATAAGGCTTTGCTTTATAGTGAAAGTTTTCCCACATTCATTACATTCAAATGGTTTTTCTCCAGTATGAGTTCTTTGATGGATAACAAAATTTTCTTTCCTGCTAAAGGCTTTCCCACATTCCTTACATGCAAATGGTTTCTCACCAGTGTGAGTTCTCTGATGGTAAATAAGAAGTCCCTTCCAGCTAAAGAATTTTTTACATTCATTACATTGAAATGGTTTCTCTCTAGTGTGAGTTATCTTGTGAGTAATATGGTGTTCCTTTGAAACTAAAGCTTTCTCACATTCATTACATGTAAAGTGTTTTTTTCTAACACGAATTTTCTGATGTCTGTTAGGGATTGTTCTCCAGATAAAGAATTTTCCACATTTATTACATAAAAATGTTTTTTCTCTAATACGAATTTTTTTAAGGGTAAGAAAATGTCTTCTCTCACTAAAGTCTTTCCTCCATTCATTATAGGCAAGGTATTTTTTTTTGTTTGTTTTTTATTATTATTTTAAACCCTTAACTTCTGTGTATTGACTTATAGATGGAAGAGTGGTAAGGGTAGGCAATGGGGGTCAAGTGACTTGCCCAGGGTCACACAGCTGGGAAGTGTCTGAGGCCGGATTTGAACCCAGGGCCTCCCGTCTCTAGGCCTGGCTCTCAATCCACTGAGCTACCCAGCTGCCCCAACAAGGTATTTCTTTTTAAAATGAATTCTCTCAAGTTTAGGCGAGCTTTCCCTATGGAAGAAGCATTTCTCACATTTATTATATATGTAATGTGTCTCTCCTTTCTGAATTTTCTGATGTAGAGTAAAATTTGATCCTTTCCCAATGATTTTTCTGTGTTTATGTAGTTTTTCTTCAGCATGCATTCTTTTCAATTTAATTAGATCTGAGTGGTACCTGAAAGGCTTCTTCCATGTGGTAGCCTTATAGAGGTTTTTCTCTAAGAAAAATGTATCACATGTATCAGAAAAATTCCTGAAGCTCTTTACAAGTCTCTTATATTTACAGAGACTTTTCTCCAAAGCTCTTCTCCATGGGGCAACCAAAGCTGACTTCAGCCTGAAACTTCTCTTAAATGTATTACACTGAGGTACATCCACTTCATTCAAACTTGTCCTGGGATCTAGTGTTACTTGTCTAGATTGTTTTTCCTGGTTGTTCTTCTGTTCCTCTAACTTATGATCGCAAGTTTCAGATTCTCTCATCTTGGAATGACAAACCATGTTTTCCCCCAGATTTTGATGAGATACGGCTTCCAAACAGATGACTTGCTTCAGATTTGAATCCTTGGTTTCAATCCTGGTCTTTTTAATAATGGAATCTGAAACAAATAACATAAATCATTAAGCTCTTGTTTGTTATGCTGAGAGAAAGGAACTTCTAATAGAGCAAGTTTTAGATCCCTTCTTTTTCCTCAAGAAGAAAGATATCAAATTTGGATAACTCCCTCCATCAACAAATATTCATTCCTCCATTGGATTTTATTATGTCCCAGGCACTAAGCTAATCTGACATCTGGGAACAAAAATAAAAAACAGACCAACACCTTCAAGGATATTAAATTCTAATGGATAAGAAAACAGATATGTATACACAAATAAATATAGAGTAGATAGAAGGTAGCTAATAAGTATCTGAAGCCAGCATTCTATTCTCTTACCACTTAGCACACTATGGCAGAATATGAATGTGAGAAATGACAAATACAAAGAAGCATATATGAACTGATGGAAAGAGAAGCCAAAAGTGATATAAAAACAGCAAACACAAAGACTACTGTGAGAAAATACCCCTACCCACTTATGTATGATTAGATTTTGATGTTAGTGATAGTTTTCAGAAAATTATAATTATAATCCTGAGAGAATTAGTATTAAGTCATGATTTTAGAAGGCATTTTACTTATATCTTTGTAAAGTTTTATAACTGCTTAACTTAGGCCTTAGAGTCAGTCCCATCCTTCTCTTAGTTCATGTATCATGCCCCTAACTTGTGATATAGTGAAAACTCCACGATATAGAATGAGAATATATTTTTTAAAACCCATAATACAGTGAAGCCTTGAAAAGTGAACTGCAATATAGCAAGGGATGACTGTATACACAACAACTACAACAAATGAAGAGGAAAGAGCAAACAACCCTCCAGATCCTGAAGGGCATATACTTATTATAATTAGCCAGGTGGGGCTGATGTATCTCACAAATTCTCTCCTTCACTAGAAGACTGTCAATGTGGAAATGACTGCAGAGACTCTCAGACACACTGGGGGCACTTTGTAGAAATCTTTTTCTTGTCTCATAAAAAATCTTATCAATTTTTCTTCTTTGTTACCAGAGGTGGCTTCATTATGCAGGATAAGGAGGACAAGCATATGTGAAGATGAAGGTAATGTTAAAACTGCAGAATGAAACATTATTTTGTGATGTGGCTAATGTGTTCATCTCACTTTAACTGACAACACAATTCATTACAATGGGAGTTAGGGTTTGGAGAAGGGGAAAATGGAATGGGAAGGGGAGGTAAAGATGGAGACATCTTCAAAAAAAAGACCATGAGAGAGTATCAAAGGAGGATTTAACAGGACACAGAGGGAAAAGTTCAGAGGGAGAAGTCAAACAACAACTTGGAAAATGCAGAACCAATGCTGTATTTTTACAAAAGAACTAAGGAGGATGCCCTGGCATCCATTCAATTCGCCCAAATTAGCAATTCCATAAGAAATCATTTTTTCCCCACTGTTCTTTGTATACAGAAATATTCAGGTTTATTAATAGGCTTCACATTCAAAAAAGCGAAAAATAAAAAATTTCAAAGAAAAAGGTAAAAAAGCAAAATAAATTAACCTCTTTTTAAATGGTCAAAAGTAATGATATCTACAAGAAAAAAATATCCAAATCATCCAATAATTGAAAAAATTCAAGTCAAAATATTTCTGAAATTTTACCATAAAGTTCATTAAAATAAAAACGTTATAAAATTTAATGCTAATGGAGCTGCAGAGAAACAGAAATGTTTTACACAGCTGTGAAACTCTAACTGGTACTAAGTAGTGCTTAGACCCTTGAGAAGCCACCCCACAAAAAGAACAGGAGATGTCACTTGCACTGACCTTACCTTCTTTTTGCCTAATTACCTGGACAAGTGCCTGTACAAACTTCTCCCTCTAGATTCAATACATCTTCTCTCTTCAACAGGAGGAGCAAATCTGGCTTGGAAACAGGAATCCCTACAAGGAGAGAAAAAAAGAGCTGAGTTTAAAAAGCTATCTAAGAATTCAAACGTTTTAAAATAAAATTTTTATGAGTTTCTTCTTTTTTCACAACACTTTGGTTTCTTGTTATATTCTCCCTTTCTCCCTACCAGAGATCCCTTAAAACAAACAAAAGAACATTTTTAATGAAAAGGAAGAGGAGAAAATAATGGGAAAACAAGTTGATATGTCAAGAAATCTGACATAATAAACAGTGTTCTAGAGATGTCAGCCTACAAATGATCAGTCAAGAAGAAATTCTATTAATGGAAAATCAGGAAGTTAAGTCAACGGAAGAAGTCTTTTGTTGAAAGCTATCCAACATTTCCAGGAGATTTGATAAGGATGGCTTAGGTGATAAAGAAAGACGAGGAGACTCTGGATTTCTGTTAGCTCATGGCTGCTTCTCTGAAGTGCCACTGAGTCACAAGTTTAATAATATATACAGAATTCAAATCCCATTTCACACAAAGTCACAAAGAAACTTTGCAGTTATGCAGAAAATACAAATTATGTCATGTCAAAAGAGCTTCAGTGACTTCAAGGTAAGGATAGTCTGGAATAGAACAAGGCCAAGGCTGAATCCCAGCTGCCTTATTATCAGAAAGCTAAATGAGAATTTGTCTTATTTTGACCTTGGCTGTCTGGAAATAGTTTCAAAGGCCATACAGCTTAAACCTCTAAATTTCTGTCTTAAAGAGAAACTGTTAACCTCTTAACTGTTGGTTTGCTAAGGACTTAAAGTTTTCCAATAAGACTATAATGCTTTTCCAATAAGAAAAGGTATGGATCATAAAAGGGGTCAAAAGAAGAGTCAAGATTTTTATCTTAGCTAGCCCATCCTGTCTGGCTCTGACTAGCAGAGTAGCTTTTGATGGGGTCCAGATAAAAATATCTATTTGAGGCTCTGTTTCTCTTATTGGCTTCCCACAGTCTTTGAATCATCTGTTTTGTAATTAAAGGGAGGATGGGTCACAATTCTAGGTAGACAGAGGTTAGCTATCCAAATGCATGTTGTTATCTGAACAATACACATTTCTTCCCCAATTTCAAAAATTCCAACCTTACCAAATATGAATTAGAATGAATGCTCCTATATACACAGTAGGATGTAGAGCCTGGGTAAGAAACTAGGAATCTCTATAATAGACAGTTTTCTTTTCTTTAAAAAAAAAAATAAAATTCACCATGTACCAATAAAGGCTGTCCTGCTGGTCAGAAATTCCTTCTGGCCTTCTTGTTTGCATTTCTGTGCATTTGAAAAGCATGTTTAAGAGACCTGCTCCTCTTTCTTTCCATTTACTTTCTCCATAGCAGCCCTAGCCCTAGCCTCACACTCTGTCCTCCTGCCTCCATCAAAGTGAGGAGGACAAAAACTCCTCATAACAAATGGTTCCAGTCAAGCACTGGCTGCACTTTCACTCAGGCCTTGACTCACTGGTCAAGGTGGAGGAGGTGGATTCCTCCTTGGTTCCCCAGTGCCATTCACAGTCTCTCCCTCTGCCACCATCACTCACTAATTTCTCCTCCTTTGAAGTTCATTCAGTACAAATCTATCATCCAATTTAAGGTTTGGCAGCTGTTTCTCTATTGATCTCTGGGCTCCTTCCTCAGTGAGTTCAGTGCCTGGCTCAGTCTTTTTCTCCTGCCCACCCAAGGACACACAAACATGGTCAGACCCTTGACCTTGCCTTCAAACACAAACTTCCATGCTCAGGAACCCTGACATCCCCTTTTCCCTCAAGGAACCCCATCTGTGGTCCTCATTCTTTGTCCTCACCATGACTTCCATTCCCATCCCCCAGTTCCCTCCTGGGCCATCCTCCCTGCACTCATTCACTCTCTGCCCTTCCCCATGTTGACCCCAGGGAACAGTCTGACTTTACATCATCCTCTTCTCTCCAGCCCATTGGCCCCTTACCCTGGAGCTGATCTCATGCTGCCAAGCTTCAGCCTTGGTTACTCTCACCCTCCAGTGCCCTCTCTCCTACTCATCTGCAGCTGAACAAAGCTGGAGAAAAATCACAAAACTGTGCTGACTGGATCCACCACAAATTGATGTTACATCTTCTTAACTGGGCCTTGGATACAGCCATGCAAAGCTCAGTGACTCACTATCCCATTTTTACAAATCCTTTCCTGCCTCAGCTCAGAACCTTGCCCAGTAGTTCACTGAACGAGGTTGTTCAAAGAATGAGGTTGTTCACCCAGAGCTCCCCCTCTTCTCCCCTCACATCACTCAGATACTTTCTACCACCATCTTCCCCTTCACCCGTCTCACATACTAAGGCAGCCTTTCTCCTCACCAAGGCTAACTCCTCCACGTGCACAAGTGATCCCATTATGTCCTCTGTTCTCCTGCACACTGTCCACTTAGCTTCAGTCACTCCCTGTCTGCTCCCCCACTGCCTACAAGCACACCCACATCTCCCCTGGTGTCCACCAATCTCTGCTGCCTGCTGTCCCTTCTCTCTCCTCTTCTGTGACTAAATTCCTTGAGGAGCCCATCCATAACAGATGCCTCCAACTCTTTCCCTCTCACTCTCTCCTTAACTCTCTAAAGGCTGGATTCCAAACTCAACATTCAATGGAAAGTGCTCTCTCTAAAGTCACTGATGATGTCTTAATTGCCAATTCCAATGGCCTTTTCTCAATCCTCTTCCTTCCTGACCTCTGCAGCCTTTGACATTGCCAATCGCCCTCTTCTCCTTGATTCTTTCTTCTAAGTGCCTCTTTACTCAGTACTCCTCTATTCTCCTCTTACTAATAGGATTCCTCCTTCTCAATAACAAGAGGTTCCAGAGTAGAAGGCACAGCTTCACAGATTCACCACCAGAATCCAGGAGAGCTCAGTTTATACAAAGCAAAGACCTCTCCCCTAGAAACAGAGAACAGAAACATTTTGCCTACTGACCATAAAGGATTTGCATTCTCCCTACAGAATGTGAAGTTTTAAGTGTTCTTGTGTAATAAGACAAAACTTATTTAGACCGTCCTTAGCCTCCAGCAAGGGAGCCTGCAAAGACTACAATACACTGACGTTGAGTCACAGGGGCTGGTTCTGCTTACCTATGGAGACCAGGTTCTCATAGTTCTCCCACATCACATTCCTGTACAGGGCCCTCTGGGCAGGATCCAGGTGTCTCCACTCCTCCAAGGTGAACTCCACAGCCACATCCTTGAATGTCACAGATTCCTGAATGCAACATATTCCTGCTTAGGCCAACTCTTCCATATATTTTTTGATTACTCACACATTCTCTGTCTCATTCTATACTGAATTCAGTAGCCAGTAAATAGTTTTGCTAAGCATTTTCTCCACTAATGAACCCCCAAAATATCAAGCACTTTATTCCTCAAGGACCAGACTATGCCACTGAATCAATCTCCAAACTACAATTAGAAATACAACACAAAAATCAGCAATCACACTCCAAATACTAATTTCTAGCAATCATGATTATAGCAATCATTCTCCATTCCTGATCAATCTTTTTTGAGCTGATTTACTTAGAAGGCAGAATAGCCCAAATGGTCTAACAGGCTAAGAATTCTTCTCATTCCAACTCCTCATTGCATGCTGCTTTCTCTCTTAAGTCAGCATTTCAAATCTTAATACAGAAGAGACCTAAAATGAAAACTCTGGTCTCCATGTCGTAATTATTATTAACTACCTACAATGTACAATGTGTGATCTTGATATTGAGAGTACTCTGCTTGGATTTCTCTTGTCTAAATAGTAACAGAATAACCTACCAAGAGCTTTCACCTATGTGCTATGAGCCTTCTTCTGGGTTGTTTATCCCCCAAAAGGTATACATGCAGCCTAGAACCTTTCCATCTCTCATCCCTCATTCTTTTTACCCCCTTTTTGCAACTACTTTGGCTTTCTTTTAAGCTTTGTCTGATATGAATAATGAGGGACCCCACCTACACTACTGTCTTTTTTTATATTCATTTAGTATTTTTGCATGACCTTAGCAAATGCAAGGGATGAACACACTATTGAATAGGAGTTTAGAATATTACATTTCCACAACTGAATCAAATAAGTTTTCATAATCATCATAGTAGAGGGAGCTTCTATTTTCTGCACTTTGCCCCCAACTCTGATAGTCCAGTTGTGGTTTACTGTACAATAGTGTTCCCTTCTCCTCTCATCAAGGCTGCCCCTCATCAAATGCATAAGTTTTTTTTCATCAAAACAAAAACAATCAGGAATCAGTAGTATCTAGAATCCTTCTGATGTATTTTTTCAGAAGTAACATCATCATAGAATCCAAAGGAGCTTGAAAATGCTCTTTCTCAGAATCAGATTTTGAAGATGTCCAATAACTGGGGAATGGCTTAAAAGTTATGGCATATGAATTTGATGGAACACTACTGTGCTATAAGAAATGATGACCAGGAGGATTTCAGAAAGACTTGGCATTACCTACATGAACTGATGCAAAATGAAGTGAGTGGAAAACACTGTACACAGTAACAGCCATATTATATAAAGATCAAGTATGAATGATACAGTTATTTCTGGCAATATAATAATCCAATACAATTCTAAAAGAATTACCATGAAAAAGGCTATCCAACTCCAGGGAAAGAACTGAGAATCTGAATATAGATTGATGCATACCATTTTTCACCTTATCTTCATGAATTCATTTTTTAAATGTTTTCTTCTAAACATGGTTAATATGGAAAAATGTTTTGCATGATCAAACATGTATAAGCTATATTAAATTATTTGCTCCATCAGGGAGACAAGAGGGGTAGAGAAGGAGAGAATTTCAAACTCAAAACGTTAGAAAATGAGTTTTTAAATGTGGTGACTCCAATATCACTAATTGTTGAAGCAGAGTGACACAGTGTAAGAGGGGAAATCTAGATATATAAGGTATAGTTGACAGAAATCGGATTAACGCGATTTCAAATTAAAATAGACCCAAGTCAGGATGACTTTTATGGGAGTTTATTTACAATTAAGAAGGTTGAAGGTAGGGAAATTGAGAGAGAGAAACTCTGGCCTGGACCAAAGGTCTGGACCAAGTAAGAATTTAGAGGCCCCAGCAGAGGAGCACAGAGGTTAATTAAACAAGGCTTCTAGCCACAAGGCCTTTTACAATTAGAGAGGCAAGAGAGGCCTCCTTTAGGGTAGAGCCTCCAGAAACGCCAAAGGAGGAGAAAGGAAGTCAGCCTAACTTACCCATGGGACAATTCAGAGAGAAGCTGTGTCACCAGAGATCCTTCTACACCAACTTCAAAGCGCCAACTCCTCCACAGGAAGTTACCATCATATTTAAAAGAGCATCTTTTGTCACTTCCTGCATCCACCTCCAATTTCAAGTGGATAAATGGCAGTCCCTTGTTTTTGATTTGTTACTTACTATCACGTGTAGGTAATAGACCTTCCCCTCCCCACTTAATTCTAATTTGGGTGGGGTGACATTATTTCTGATGGCTAGAGTCTAAACAATGAATGAGGATGAGCTAATTCCACTTACAGAACAGAAACATCTGTAACACATGTGGCCAACTTGTTCTCCTCAGTATGATTTGAATTAAGTGAGTCTCATGCCAACCCGTCTGTAACTGTTTTTTCCTGGACTGATAATTACTCTAAATAAGCACAGAACCATAGAGATGGAAAGGACTTAGGAGGCCCTAGTACAACCCAGAACTAAGCAAGAATCCCCAATTCAATCCCTTCTCTGGTAAGTGATCATCTAGCCACTGATCAAAGACTTCTAGGAAGGGAAAGCCTACCACTCCCTTGAAGTAATCTTTTCCTATTTCTCTAGCTTAATGTCAAGAACTTTTCCCTCATGATGGCCACTGATTTGATTCTTTCAATGACCACAAATTTCTGGGAGGCCTATTGTGTGGGGCCAAGCAGAAGAGATCTAGTCTCATTACTTTGACAGCTCAATAGGATGGACCAGCTCTCACTCATGGTCTCTTGCATAAATATCTCCAGTCGGTATGACAGATCATTGAATGATATTAATTTGAGGCCTTTCAGCTTGAAATCATCTCCTCTGAACATCTCTTATCATGGCAATTTGAAATGGGGCGCTGAGAACTAGGCACAAAATTCCAGCATAGCAGCTCCACAAGGCACCAAGGAATAATTTCTATTTCTCCAGAATATTCTCTCCCTTTCCCTCTCATTTTCATCCAACTAAAAAAATGTATTTAAATTCTTAATTTAACAAATATCAACTAAAATGATGACTTCTCTATGTAGAAAATATCCAATCTCTATAAATTAGAGTTTGCTTTTCTTTTAATTATATAATAAATTCAACATGCCACTTTCAAAGCTGAGCTATTTCACTCTGGTTATTTTGTGACTTTCTTCTGGGTGGTTTAAAAACTTTTCAATACTCTGTTCTTTTTTTTTTTCTTTCTTTCTATTTTCTCACTCCATTCTACCATTTTTCCCCAAATGAAAAGAACAAAACTTTCAAACAAATTTTGCATAGTCAGGCAAAACAAATTCCCACAGGCCAACACCTCCCCTCTTCAGCAGGAGGTGGGCAACAAGTTCATCAATCCTTGGGAATCCTGGCTTGGTCACCACACTGATCTGGATGTTTAAGTCTATCAAAGTTATTTCTTTTTACAGAATTGTTGTTCTGGTATAAAATTGTTGTGATTCTGTACCCTTCACTCCACATGTGTTCATACATCTTCCCAACTTTCTCTACTCTTTCCCTCTTTCCTCATTGTATACTGCAGGATAATATTTTTATTATATTAATGTACCATAACTGGTTCAGTGATTCCCTGGCTGATGGGCACTACCTTCATTCTGAATTCTTTACTATAAGAAAGAGATGCTACAAACATTTTTGCATCTCTATGTCCTTTTCCTCACTTTGATCTCCTGGGTGGTACAGAGCCAATAGTCCCTGCCGCTAATAATAGTACAGAGTCAAAGGATAGGGACAATTTAGCAACTCCTTGGGTAGAGCTCAAAATTCCTCTCCAGAATGTTTGGCCAGATCACATGGTCCACAAACAGAGCAGTATGTGTGCTGTTGTCCTAAATCCTCTGTAACAACAGTGACCTTCCTTCCCACCCCCACCCCCCCAATCTGACAGAGATAAAGTGGAACTTCAGAGCTGTTTTCATTTCTATCCCTAATTACTGACTGGAAATATTTTTATCTCCTTGTTCATGGCTTGGCTTTCTTCCTTTAAAATCTGTCCATTCATTTATGTTTATATATGACTTTTATTTATATCTATTGGAAAGGGCTCTTATTTCCACAAATGCCAATCACTTCTATATGGATCTTGGTTGAGACCTTGATGACTACAGTTGCTGATACAATCCATGTTTCCCTTATTTCTCCAGCAATCTCCCTTTTGTTTTTCTTTCAGAGAATTTAAGGGCTTTGGGGGCAAGGACCATTTCATTTTAACTTTCTACACTAGGGTCCGGCACATAGTGGGCCCCTAATGCTTCTTGAAATAAATTAAAGTTCAAAATCTCTTGATGGTTAGAAGTCGTCTTTGGAATCATTCCACTTTTAGATGGCTAAGTTCCACCACTCCTTTGGATTGCAGCGAGGCAAGTTTAACACATTTTATAGCCATTAAACCCCTTAGAATTGTTCACATTTGTTCTAAAAATATGTTCCTTCACATTATGGAGATATTGTGGCTCTCATGATATTACAACAATCAGAATAGTCCGAGACTCTGGGAATGAGATATTGAGGCTGAACTCTCTAGATGGAATTTGGGTGAACTGAGACCACTGAAGAGAGGAAAGAGAAGGAAGAGGCTATGGGAGAAGATAGGGAAAAGGGGAAAGAGAGAGAGACAGAGAGAGAGAGACAGAGAGAGACAGAGACAGAGAGAGAGAGACAGAGACAGAGACAGAGACGGAGACAGAGAGAGAGACAGAGACAGAGAGACAGAGAGAGAGACAGAGAGAGAGAGCGCAAACTTGCACTTACCTGAAACCTGGCAGCCAGGTTCCCACAAATCCCTCCTTCCTTCTTCTCCAGGCTGCTGTCTTGGGGAAAGGCTGCATCTGGAGAAAAAGAGCTAGATAAGGAGAAAGAAGTCCTGAGAAAGGCCAACCTTGCTTTGCGGCTCCTAGCCCATCTGCATTGTCAGTCTCACTTGACAGATCACTCCACCAAATGCTCTCTAACCACCAGGCTCATCTCACGGTCTCTGCTGGAGAAAGCCATGCCCATGTGTTTTGTCCAGGGGTACCTTCAATGGCCCCTAGTAGCCCTTTCCTGGCACTCCTTGGGGGAATAATAAATGCTGAGTGACTGCCTGAAGGAAACCATCTGTGGACCTGAGCAGATGGGAGGGAGGGAAGGGAAGGAAGATTTGGGGCTCTGTGCTGTGATGGGATTCCTCCCCTCTGGACCATTCCTGCAGAAAGCCTCCCCAGGGAGGAGGGTTGGGAGGTCTCCCACATCCGGGGATTCTATTCCCCCCGCGGATGCTCCTGGAATCCCCGCCGCTTTCCTCTCCTGTCAGGGCCGGGTCGTCGCTGGCCCTTTTCCTTTTTTCATTGCACTGACTTCACTCAAGTCCTCCCTTGCCCAGCTGGGAGGTACAGAAGTTCCCATTAAAGGAGATCACATCTGGAAAGTGTTCAGCACTGGGCCTGGTACACAGTAGGCATTCCATAAATGCTCCTTCCCATCCCTAGAGCTCAAAATAGGGCAGTGGGGGGACGGGAGAACCCGGAGGGGTTCCTCCTCCACTCTCCCCCTCGTGCCAACAAGTCAGTCAACAATTCCGGAAGAAGTCCTTGGAGGGGGCAGGGCGCTGGCTGCCCTCCAGGAACTCCCACTGCAATGGGGGGAGGCGTCGTGGGCACAAGGTGGTCCCGCGAAGTGGCTTCAGGGGAGCCAGGAGGGAGACCTGAGGAGACAAAAGCAAAAGCTGGGAGCAGGATGGAGGCGGGGACAGGGCGGGCAGAAAACAGGAAGACGGAGGGAGAGGAGGCGGAGCTCCTCCCACATGGGGGCCTGGTTACACACACACACACCGCCCACAAATGCAAACTTGTGCTCCTGCCACCCCGAGGCCTCCACGCAGTCACACGTGTCCCAGCCCACACCCGCTCACGTGCTCCTCGTTCACTCGACACCCCACGTGCTTACACTCATCCTGGCAGCTTCAATAAAGGAGACGGAAAAAAAAAAATCACACGCGCTGCGCCTGCGTGCTTGGATCATCCCGCCTACAGTTCCCCAGCAGAATGGGGCCAGCTTCAGGAATCTGGGGGCTTCGGTAGCAGGATGGGGCCAATCCTCGGCCTCCCCACACAGCCAGAAAGAGCGCTCCCATGATGCAGCGCACTCCTCAGCGAGTCTTCCGCGGGAATTCTGGGAAATGTAGTCTATCGGCCCACGCACTCCGTTTAGATAGAAACTTTATTTCTATCCAGACTGGCCAGGGATGTGGCTCTTAACTCTTTCCCTATAACTTTTGGTGTAGTGTCCCCATTGGCCAAGTCTCTCTCTTTTTCTTTTTTTTTAAACCCTTGTACTTCGGTGTTTTGTCTCATAGGTGGAAGATTGGTAAGGGTGGGCAATGGGGGTCAAGTGACTTGCCCAGGGTCACACAGCTGGGAAGTGGCTGCAAGTCTCTTTTTTTTAAGCAGTAAAATAAAGACTCTTAGTTCCGAGACCCGGGGTTCCCATCCTAGGCGCAGGGGCGGCTTTTCGTCTCTCCTCTCCGGCTCTCTCCTGGGAGACTAGTCCTGGCTCTCAGAGAAGGCAGCCGGTAAGGGCCCAGAAGCTGCCGGAGTCTGAGAGAGAAAGGTCCAGACTGGACCGAACCTTTGTTTTCCAGCCTAGAGCTCCGGTGGCGAAAGGAAAGCCTTCGATGATCCTGTAGACTCGCTCCAGTCTGCACTTCTCTGGGTCGCCCTAACCCTCGCCGAGCACACGCACACACACACACACACACACGTTCCGTGGAAAGAGTTTCCCTCAGAGAAGCTGGAAGGACTCGAGGGACCATTTAACTCAGTCACCTGCCCAGAGGAGCAGAAGGTGGAGATCCCTCCTCTCCTTAAGGGCCCTTCTGCTCCACCAGAGCGCGCTGTTTTTGAGACTATCTCCAAGACACCAGAGTGAGTTTGTTTAGACTCGTCGTACCACTTGTCTGTCTGAGAAAGCCGCTATTAAATACAACGTACTGCGAGGCGCTAGTATAACGAGAAAGAATGGATTTTGAGTGTAAGATGGCATTACTCGTGTTAACCTTGAAAAACACACAACCACCGAGTGGGATGAGATAACTACAGCTCGAGGATTTACAAAAATAATCTGGATTCAAGGGGCAGCTGGGTAGCTCAGTGGAGTGAGAGTCAGGCCTAGAGACAGGAGGTCCTGGGTTCAAACCCGGCCTGAGCCACTTCCCAGCTGTGTGACCCTGGGCAGGTCACTTGACCCCCATTGCCCACCCTTACCAATCTTCCACCTATGAGACAATACACCAAAGTACGAGGGTTTAAAAAAAAAATAAAAAAAAATTAAAAAAAAATAATCTGGATTCAAAAAGTGGGCTTGAAATGGCAGCAATTTCATTTTCTTTCCCTTTCCATGGAAGGGGACATTGTCCTAGTGACAAATGCTGATGTCCACCTGTAAAACCGACCTTTTTATAGTATCCCTAATCCGAGATCTTCCCTCCCCCTTGTTAGGAGGACAGGGCTCTGGCCTACAATCTTTGAGCATGAGCTAATTTAGGGTACAATGAATGAAATATTGTGGGAAGCCAATAAGAGAATAGATAAAAATCTGAGACTCCTCTTTTGACCCCTTTTGTGATCCTTTTGTGATTTCTTGTTGAAAAGTATTGTGGCCTTATTGAAAAGCTTTAAGTTCCTAGCAAACCTGAATTTAAAGGGTTAACACTGTTCCCCTTTGACCAGGAATGCTGCTGCCTGGTATAACCAAGGCCAAAATCTTAGTGGGGGCAATTCGACCCTGAGAGGGATACTCCCCAACTTGGCTTCCTGATAAGAACCCAGTCAAAATTCAGCCTTGGCCTTGGCTTTGTGTTTTGATGTGACATAATTTGTAACTTCTGCACATCTGCAAAGTTTCAGGGGGTTCTTTTGTGTGAAATGAGTCTTGATATATATATAATAAACTCCAGGCTCCTGGAGCCAGAGCTGGAAGCATGAGGTAAAAGATAACTCCCTTGTCCCGTAGTTATTTCCTTATTAACTAAACTGTCTTTATCAGATTATCAGAGATGATAAAGAGATCTTGACAAAATATACAAAACAGTTACTTTCTCCAGCACTTCTCACCCTCCCATCCTGCTAGAATCTTATTGCTAAATTTGAGGAGACACCTATTGTGATGCGTGGAATTCTGGGGAGGTTCCTGCCCTCAGATTCACTCTAATGAACAGACAGGAGACTTGATAAGATGCTAGCAGAGCTCATGTGGCTTTATTCAGGGGCGTGGGGGGTGGGAAGGGGGCGCACAGAGTGAGGGAGCACTGTCTGGAGAGACCTCTCAGAAACAATGGACATGAATGCTCAAATTTACTCAGAATTTATAGGGATCCAACACAATGCTATCTCTTCTTTCCCACCACCTGAGTGTTACATAATACATTTGTATATTATATTTCTTTATCTTGTTCTATCCTCCTTAAGTTTTCCCAACTTCCAAGCCTTTGGGAACATTCATTACATTTGCAATTTTTCAGCTGAGTCAAGTTTATTCAGCCACTTTGTAGGCAACACTAGGTCTGGCTTTGTCCCTGAAGCACTGCAGGGGTGAAGTTCTTTGACCTGGGGTATCAATAGGAATTTGGGGTGTATAGGAGGACCCAGTGCCCATCACAGTCCCACAGAACTTAGGCCTGCTGTGCCCTCAGGGGAGGGACTCCAACCTACAGAAGGTGGGAGGTAGTAGGTAGGGTCAGGCTTAGAAGTGTAGACAATTTTGAACACGAAGACTACTTCCTTCCCTCTCTTCTGTCCCCCTCCCATCCCCATCCTCCTACAGAAACCCAAGAGGCAGAAGGGAGTTGGGATCCTAGATAGGATGAGACCAATCAGAGCCTCAGTGACTTCAGAATCAGAATTCTCAGGGCAGCTGGATAGCTCAGTGGATTGAGAGCCAGGCCTAGAGACGGGAGGTCCTGGGTTCAAATTTGGCCTCAGAAACTTCCCAGCTGTGTGACCCTGGGCAAGTCACTTGACCCCCATTGCCCACCCTTACCACTCTTCTGCCTTGTAACTAATACTTGGTATTGACTCCAAGACAGAAGGTGAGGGTTTAAAAAAAAAAAAGAAAAAGAAAAGAATCAGAATTCTCCCTCTGGTTGTTATTCTGCCCTCCTTGCATCCTCTCTCCCCAACTAACTCCTACAAATGATCTTGACAACAGACTGACTGCTTGATCTACAAGGGAGAGAGGCTAGGGAAGGCTGAGGATGGGGAGGAATAACTAGCAGAAGCCTGAAACTGGAAGCCAAAATCCAGTGTGGAATTCAGCTCTCTAGTGGGGGAGGGGGCCTGAGGGCTCTGAAAGAAGTGGGCACAGGGAAGCAGGAAGCCTGGGTGAGAGGAGGAGAGGTAGGGTCTGGGAGGAAAGTCATTCTAACATAGCGCATGGTAATGGAGTTGTGCCCTGGGAAAGAGAGAGAAATGGTGCTTCAGGATCCTAGAAACACTTTGAAATCCTCCTTAAATGGTGCTTTAAGATCCTAGAATTTTACTAGTTAGCAGATAGTGCCAATTAGAAGTTAAGATGGCAACCTTGTTCTTTCTCTCATCTGAAAAGGGCTTGCTTGATATTCTAAGATTGAAGGGATAGGGGAAGACCAGAGCTATCTTGAAGGTGGTCAGATGATGTTATGACTTCCTTCAGGCTGGTAAGAGATTGCAAGGCCAAGAGGGGAGGACACTAGAGCAACCCTAAAGGTCTACAAACAGGATACAGGAGGGAACATCACTCGTGCACTGGGGATTTTTGCAACTAAAGAAAGATCTTTATAATTAGGAGAAATCCTCCAAGCCTTGAACATGTCTCCTTCCCTTTTTTGTGCCCTAAAATTTGCCCCAGGAAGTGTCAGCCCTTAAAGTATACCTCTTCCTAAAGACTTACATATCCCTTCTATGCCCATTCTCCACTTTTCAGCCTGGCATACCCCTGAAACACCCAGGGGAGGAATAATCTGAGAAAAGGTAGAAAATTCCCAAGGATGGGAGGAGGAAATCGCTCAGATCTTCAATAAAAATCTAAAAAACTGAAATCCAGCAGAGCAGCTTTTTCCCTCAAAAGTGGTTTTTCTTGTTTTGCCCTGGACATTCTAAACTTAGCTATTGCACCCAATAAAACTATACTTCTTGCCATGGACAGAGCATGTCTTCATTCTTAGGACAGATCCATTATTCATCACTCTAACCTTAACAATGACAGGAAGGTCAGGGACTCTTGGGTCAGGAATGTTCCAGGTGGACAGCCAAGCCTGGGAAGCAATATTGTCCTGAGGTCTAACTAGGAGCTGGGGAGAACTGAGACCTTCTGGTAGAATTTAGGTTTGGAATGCCTAAAGGCAAACAAGACAAGGAGCGAATGTCTGGGATCCAATAAGGAATCCAAAAGCCAAAGGACTAGATAAGGGGTTGAGGGCACAAGGAAACTGCTTTGGTTCCTGTGTTGAAAGTGGGGGTTTGGGACAGGAAGACAAAACACATGGATCCTTCCAGGGGGCTGGATCTGAAGGTAGGACAACCTAATCTCTAACCAGCAGCTGGGGGCAGGAAAACAGGATACCTGGGTTCTGATAGGAAGTCTGAAAGCAAGACTTCTGGGTCTCTAAGGACAAAGGATAAAGTTTGGGAAAGTGTGACCCAATGTCAATTTGGGGAGGTTCATCCTGAACATTTGGGAAGTGGTTGGGAGTCTGGAAGTTAGGGCCAGGGAGCTCATCCAGTAGACAGGCCTGGGAAGAAAGTATGCTCTAGGATGACCTGGAGGACACTCACTACCAAGTCAAACAAGAAAGATGAGACCCAACGGTAAAGGCAGCCAGAAGCCACGGGCCATGTTGGAGCCCCAGCTTGGAACAATCTGGGAACTACACTCATAGAGCTGGCTTCCAGAAGGCAGAGAGATCTCAGTTCCAGGGGAAGAAGTTTTACAAGTTTTGTTGTATTTCTCTCTAATAAAGTGATTATGATCTGATAGACTGCCTGACCACTGATGACAAAAATTAAAAAATTGCTGGGGAGTAGGAGGGGGATTTCCAGCAGTCCAGTTCCCCTTAGGGTGGGACAATTGAGCAAAAATGGAGTGAGAAGAGCCAGAGACCCAATAGGTTTGCAGTGGCTGATCCGAAGTGCCATCTGCTGATTTTAATTTTTATATCATTTTTCTCAAGATTACATCAATGTTGGCATGACTTCCATTCCCACCATACATCTTGTCTTTGGAGACAACGTGTTAGGTGTGTTTGACGTATCTCTTGGGCTACAGTGGTGAGAACATACAGGCCTTTTCATGGGAGACAATTTCTTCATATTTCATTCATTGTTCTTTTATATTAAATTACTGTACCAAATCAGATCTGGGAGGGGGGAAACTTGGAGACTGTTCTGGCCTGTTCTTGCAGGCACCTGTGTATGGGAATCTGAGTTAGAGATTTAAAATCTTTAACATTAACTCACTATATGCTGGTTTGTTGTGAAGTGACTTCTAGGGGAAGTTTCTATATTATGGAGGTTTATTTAGGGATATTGAGTAGTCTGTGACTGTGGTTGTTCTTGCCATGAACCTGTATTGTTTTTCTGTGTCTCCCTGGGGCTGAATAAGGATCCTGATTGTAATAGTTTCAATACAAGTGAATGCTAGTGAGAAAAAGTCACATGGGGAAACCGAGTGAGATTCCCATCCTTCTGACACCTGCTTTGCGGGTTCCAGAGCTGGTGATGAGCTGTGCTAAACGTCACAGGCTTTGATGGCTTCCTGCACAAATTACCCCTTTGAATAATGTATTGAAGTGACATCTTTGAGTCACCTTCTTCTGAACAGAACTCAGTCTCCATTTAAAACAAAGCTTCTTCCTTGACTAGAGTTCATATCATCAGGTCTTGGAAGGCAGAAATTAGAATACCTTAAATTCTCTTGAACTGGGGACTCAATCATGTTCTTTCAAAAAGCATTTCTCAATCAGTAAATATTTTTGAAGCACCTACTATGTGCCAAGCAGTAGGCAAAGTGTCGAGGATACAAACTCCCTCAATTTCTAAATCTTTGTCACCACAAAGAGCTGCTATGTCAATCCTGACTGATGTGGTCCGATCAAGAGACTGAGATGAGAGTGTGGGGGTATATAGCTTTACTGTAGGAGAGTGGGGGCAAAGGTGGAAGGGAGGGAAGGAGCAGTTAGGGAAAGAGGCCCTATGCCAGGAGAGATGGCTGCAGGGGTTGGGGTGGGAAGGGGAGGCAAGACAGGGAGGTCCCTGTTGAGAGAAAGGGAGACTAGCACCAGCCAAGATGGCTACCAAGTCTCCACCTCAGTGGAGAAAGGTGCAGCCCTTTATAGGGTGCTTGTCAGGGATAAAGTATTGCTTCAGGTGAATTACCTGGACCACCCTCATTAGATGGTCCTAAGGGGGTGGGGAATCTTGGTCACTGAGGTGGGGGGCTTGTTCCCAGGCTGATCAGTCATGGGGGGGGTCATTTGTTCAGGCCTGACAGGAAAGTCCTGATGTCCTGCCAGGTTTTGCTGGGGCAGATGTTGTTATTTTTGGTAGGGATTGGGGGAAGCCGGGTTTTGGCCCCATGGTCTATTATTATGAATATTTTTATTTGTTTGGGGTCCTTTTCCTTTTATCTCTTTGGGATATAGTCCTGACAACCTTGTTTCATGAAACCCTCATGCATGCCTGGCTCCCTCTAGGTAGGATTAGTAGGTTTGTCCCAGACTGAACAATAATTCTTCAAGTATTTACTGATCTCACCCCAGATAGGATTAGCAGATAAAATAAAATTTTAAGTACCCATTTATCTTAGAAGTTTCTAGGCCTCTCCCAGGTAGTCTAACCCTGGTTGGAATCCTCCTTCCCATGTCCCCACGTAAGCCAATCAATTGTCCTTCCTTTCCTATATAGTACTCCCTAAAGTGTACTTGACCTCAAGCTCTTCAGTTGGATGGAAATTCCCATTCCTGGTACATTTTGCTGGAGACATCATTCCCAATCTCCAAGCTTAGCTTGGTGTGGCACGGTTTTGTGTGCACATAACTGTGTGGTGGCCATAAGAACGTAGTCTCCATTGTCCTGATTAAAGACAGTGTTCCTTGTATCTGCTTTACTGGTTCTGTGTTTTTCCAGGTTAACAGTCCTTTGACTTGCTGGGTCAAAGGGCACATAGTTTAATAGTGTTTTGGCCATAGTTCCAAATTGCTTTCCAGAATGTGTGGACCAGTTCACAGCTCCCTGGTGGAGCAATTTCACAGAATTTTAGTTGAAAGGCACAATATCTATCTACAACCTATAAATGAAAAGGATCTCTACTATTCCATGCCAAAGACAGCCCTCCAATCTATGCCTAAAGATAGGTTCAAGGAGACCTTCGTCTTGAGGCATCCCCAGTACTGAAGGCAGCCCATCCTCTTTGGGACAACTCATTGTGAGGGAAGTTTTGTCCTAAATTGTCCATCCACTGTTCCTCATTATGACTTGTGGGGACAAACAGAACAAGTCTAAAAGCTTTCTTTCCTTCCCTTATTTGAAGACTGAATTCATAACCTTCCCCCACTCCCACCATCCACCCAGTTTCTTCAACATAACTTTATATACCATAGACTCAAGGCTTTCACGATATGTCTCAAGACGCTCTCCAGTTTATAAATCTCAAATCGTAGCACCTAAAATGAGGACAGTTCTCAAGATCAGAAAATCTTTGCTTCTTTTAATGCAACCCGATGCTAGTTATTCCCATTACTAGCTCTCCAGGAGTTGGGAACAAAAAATTCTAAAGATTGAACTACTGAATTGACTATGAATAGTTTCTTCTAGTCCCTGGAATTTGACCCTTGGCCCTAGTTAAAGAACCCAACAAGGATTAGCTGTAACAACTAATCTTAAGCACGTTTTCAGTCTTCTTAAGTAGACTGCTCCCAGGTATCCTAGCCTCTAGTCCTACTCTCCATCTCAAGCCTTTACCTAACGGTAGTTGTCCTTCCTTCCCTACATCCTCTAAAAACCGTAGTTCAGTGGAAATTCCCAGTAATTATATCACTGTTGGTCTTTCCTGAGATTTGGTCCTGCTAGGATGGTCTCCCAGAGTGGTGGCTTAGATCACTGTCTCTCTAGTGCTGATTAAAGACTTGTTCTCATATAACTAATCTAGTAGTTATGATTTTTCAGGTTAAGTCCAAGACTTCATTTTTTGCCTGCCCCATCAGATTGCTAACAAATATTGATTTGACAGTTCTTTTGCAAAAGATTTATTTTCCCAATTATACAAAACAAATTTTGATGCATTTTCTGAAATTATAAAACTCAAATTGCCTCCCTCTCCTTCCCCCTCCTTGAGAAAGTAAACAATCTGATCTGGGTTATACATATATGATCATGCAAAAAATACTTACATATCTAGGTTGTTCTCTTTAAGAACTTGTAACCATGCTTCTTCCCCCCACCTTGTACGGGTGAAGCTGGTTTTTGGACCCTATGACAGTGAGACCCCAAGTTTACAAGTAAGCTTTAATTCTCACATGAGACAGTGGAAAGAGCATTAGACCTGATGTTCATTTAGCTTTTCTCCAGCATGCGTTCCTTTCAATCTAATTAGACCTGAGTAGTACCCGAAGGGTTTCTTGCGTGTGGTAGACTTATACAGGTTCTTCCCTAAGAAGAATGGATCACATATTTCAGGAAAATTCCTGAAACTCTTTACAAGTTCCTAGTATTTACAGACTTTTCTCTAAAGCTCTTCTCTATGGGGCTATGAAAGCTTGACTTCAGATTGAAATTTCTCTCAAATGGATTAATTTGAGGTATATCCACTTTATTCAAAGTTTTAGGACCTCATAGCTTTTCTAGATTGGCTCCCAGTTGCCCTTATGGTTCTCTAAATCAGTGATGGCAAACCTTTTGGGGATCATGTGCCATGCCCCAATTCAGGGCTGGGGGCCAGGTTCCTAGCTGGCTCTCACCCAGGGGGAAGTTGCCTCCTGCCACCATGGGTACTGGGGATGGGGTGGGGTGTCTAGTGAGGGGGCTGCTGCCGGGATTCACTAGGCCAAAGAAGACTAGTACAATCTGGAAAGTGGGGGAAGAGATGCTGGTCCTTGTGAGTCCAATTCAAATGCAATCCCACTCTACCTCTGCTTTACTCTATCACAGAGATAGGCTGCTTATATTCGCATGACAACGTGTGCACCTGTAAGGCCAGCACAGTGCTGGGTGTGGAGCAGCCTAATGGACTGTGACTCACCTGGGGGTGGGAGCAAGAAGGGCACATTTAGCCTTTGGGGGGGGAGGGGAAGGACAGGGTCATCCCCCAGACTGGTGAAAGAAAGTGGAGATCTTTTAGGGGGTAGGGCCAGACCTGGTGGCAGAAGAGACCCCACCCCACCCTCCTGCAGTCCATAGTCCCAGAGTAGGGGGGAGAAAGGGAGGGGAGTGGCCAGAGCACTCTGCTCAGGGGAGGAAGTAAGCAGAGGGTTGGAAGGTATAGTGGAGAGGGGGAAGGGAGCAGCTCCACTGGAGTCCCTCTGCCTTTCTAGTAACTAACTCTGCCTGGATGGTGCACATGTCCACAGAGAGGTCTCTGTGTGCCATCTTTGGCACACATTCCATAGGTTCACCATCATGGCTCTAAACTATTATCATAGACCTCAGCTTCTATCATCTTGGAAAGTCAAACCATATTTTTTCCCAGCTTTTGATGTGATAAGGCTTCCTAACAGATGACTTGCTTCAGACTTGAATCCTTGGTTTCAATCCTGATCTCTTCAATAAGGGAATCTGAAATACATAAAATAAGTCATTAAGCTTTTGTTTGTTATGCTGAGAGAAAGGAACCTCTATTAGGGCAAGTTTTACAGTCTTCATCTTTCTTCAAAAAGAAGATACTCTATTTGGATCAATCACTAAATCAAAAAAATATCCATTCTCTCATTAGATTTTACTATATCAGGCTCTGAGCAAGCTCTCCAGATGGGAAGAAAAATAAAAAAATAGATTCTACCTTCAAGGAGATTAAATTCTAGCAGAAGAGAACACACACACACATACACACAATATAGGATAGAAAGTAGCTAGTAAGTGAATGAGGCCAGAATTGCACCCAAAGTCTTCCTTATTCAAAGACCAGCACTTGATTCTCTGTGCCAACCTAGCAAAGTAATTAGATGGATGATCATTCATTTGCAGAGTGGCTACCAAAACAATAGTAGAACATGTATATGAGAAATGACAAATACAGAAAGGCAAACACAAAATAATTGACAATGAATGTGGCAGCATTAAGAAAGATCAAGGTGTGCCTTTAGGGAGAGTCCTCAGAAGACACCCCTCTGTTGAAAAGCAAAGGCTGATATGATCAGGGGACAGAATGAAAAAAGTAAGAAGGAAGGGGAATAAAATCCCAGACCTCAATGATCTTAGAAATTAGTAGCCGTTGAAACCATTTGAACCTAAAAAACAAACAAACAAATAAGAATGTGAATCCAACAATACTGTACCACAAGAATGAATGTGAAAAAATTCCACAAGCCTAAGAGAATGAAGCAGGAAGAAATAGGAAAATTAAATACATGACAACCAATAAAAAAAGCAAAAAACTGCTCAAAATCCTGAAAAGGTACATAACTAAAATCAGCCAGTTGGGGCTAATATATCTCATGAGCTCTCTCCTTTTGGGGGAAGACTGTGTAATTGACTACAGATAAAGTCAGACACCCTGAGTGGACTTTGTGGAAAACATTTTTTCATCTTTTAAAAATCTCTTTATTTTGTTATCAGGGATGCTAAGGATGGAGCCAAGATAGTGGCTCAGTAGCAGCAAAAGCCGAAACCACTCTAACTATCCTTCCAAACCAATCTATAGGAGGCACCTTAAAAGGATGGGAGCTAAAGCAGGGTGAGTGAAGGGGCTCTCTCACTGAACACAACAAGAGGTAGGCAGAGAGAGTTGAATTTAATGGGATAAGAGTGAGCCTGAAGCAAAACTGCAAAAAGAGAAGTGCTGACTGCCTCCCTGCCCCCAAACCTACCTCACCAAAGTCAGAACTTAGTGTAGACCAACTTCAGGAATTGGAGACAGGGGCTGTACCAGCAAGGAACCCCTCAGACCCACTCCTTGAGGTCTTGGGCTCTGGCAGCAGTACAGCCTGTAGAGAGGTTAGGTAGAACATCTGGATGGGCCCTTTCAAGCCTTCATGGCTGAATATGTTGAAGTCTAAGACCCAGGGTAAAAGTCAGCAGATGAGAAAGAATTGGCAAATAGCTTTCAAAGTTTCTAGTCCAAAGGCAAAAAAAAGGGTGGGAAGATGAACAAATAGCAAAAGAAACATTTGACCCTCGAAAATTTCTATGAGGAAAGAAAAGCAAAGAACAAAACCAACAGGAGATGATGAGATCCAAGTAACCACATGCAAAACTTCAATAAACAAACAAACAAAAAAATGGGAATTGGTTACAAGTTCTGGAAGAACTCAAAAAAGAATTCAAAATTGAAATGACAGGTTAAAGAAAAATGGGAAAAATAAATGAAAGTAATGCAAAAAGAAAAAACAGCTTAAAAAGCAACATTGGTCAAGTGAAAAAAGAGGCACAAAAATCCAATGAAGAAAAAAGTATTCTAAAAAAACAGAACTGACTTACTGGAAAAAGGTAAAAAATCCAATGAAAAGAGTGCCATGAAAAGTAGAATGGATCAAATGGAAAAGGAGGATGAAAAGATCATGGAAGAAATTCAGTCTTTAAAAATTAGAATTGGGCAAATAGAAGCTAATGACTTCATGAGACATTAAGAAACAATAAAACAAAATCCAAAGAATGAAAAAAATAGAAAAAAATATGAAATATCTCATTGAAAAACAACTGACCTGGAAAATAGATCCAGGAGAAACAATGGGAATTATTGGACTACCTGAAAGTCATGACCAAAAAAGCCTAGACATTGTATTACAAAAAAATTATTCAAAAAATTTGCACTGATATTCTTGAACAAGAGGGTAAAATAGACATTTAAAGAATCCACAGATCACCTTCTGCCATAAATCCCCAAATGACAACTCCCAGGAATATTATAGCCAAGTTCAAAAGTTCCTAGGCCAAGGAGAAAATACTGCAAGCAGCCAGAAAGAAATAATTCAGATATTATGGAACACCCAGTTAAGATTACCCAGGATCTGGCAGATTCTACACTGAAGGACTGGAAGGCAAGAGAACTGGGTTTACAACCAAAAAACACCTATCCATCAAAACTGATTATATTATTTCAAGGGAAAGTATGGTCATTTAATAAAATAGAATATTTCCAAGCATTCCTGAAGAAAAGACCAGAATTAAACAGAAAATCTGATATCCAAATATAAAATTCAAGAGAACCATAAAAAGGTGAATAAGAGAAAACATTTAAAGACTTCAATAAGGTCAAATTATTTATATTCCTATATGTTAACAGGGATGGTTCTGTCATGTAGGACAAGGGTTAAGAGCATATGAGAACAGGAAGGTGATTTAAAAGTTGTAGAACGAGACATCATTTTGTGTTTTGTCTAAAATATTCAACTCATTGTACTTGAAAATCCAAATAATTACAATGGAAGATTAGAGATTGAGGCAGTGGAAAATGGGGCCTGGGAAGATAGAGACACCTTCAAAAAAAGGTAATGAAAGAGTATCAATGAAGGATCTAAAAGGACACATATGAGAAAGCTGAGTGAGAGAGAAACAAGCTATAGAACTTTGAAACTAAAATGCAGAAGTGGTTCTGTATTTCACAAAGAAACTAAGGAGCAAGTCCTAGAAATCTGCAATTCTATAAGGAATCTTTCTTTGCTGTGGTTCTTTATATTCAGAAATATTTGTTTATGAATGGCACACAAGTTCAAAACAGCAAAAAATTGAAAATTAAAATTGTATAAATCAAAAGATATCAACTTCTTTCAAAAAGGACACAAATTAATAATATCCACCTTGTCTAGGTGAAGTTGGTCTTTGGACCCTATGACAGTGGAGTTCATAAATTTATAACTAGGCTTTATCTCTTATATGGTGTCAGCAGCAGGATACAGTGGAAAGATAATTAGACTGGGTGTCAGGTTGGGATTAAATTAAATCCTTGATCTATCATTTTTCTACTGTGCCACTTTACTTTTTTCCCTATTGAATTTCATCTTATTAGATTTAACTAATGCTATTTCCAAGGGGTGTACAAACTATGGTCTGTATGGCCTGCAGGCTAGGAATGGTTTTTAACATTTTAGAATATACTGCAAAGTTTATTCTATCTAAAAAGAAATCATACTTGAGTTACAGAAATAATTAGTGGATCAGATTTGGTCCAATGGCCGTAGTTTGCCAGCCCTTGCTCTGTCCATTCAAGATCTTTTGGATCTTGTCATTATGTTAGTTACTCTCTTCCAGCTTTGTCACCTATAAACATGATAATTATGCACTCTTCCTGACAAAAAATGTTAAAAGTATGAAACAAAAATCCCACTGAAGACCTCTGGATACCCTGACAGTGAACCATTAACAATTACTCTTTGAATGTACTACATCCAAAATGGTTCATTAGTTATATATTCAATACTATAAGATCAAAGAGCTTTGGATTGAGAATTGGAAGGGTGCTTTGGGGCCATCTAGTATAACCACCTCATTTTACAGATGATCAAGGAAGAGTCAGAGAATCTTTGAATTGCTCAAGGTCAGAACAGGGATTTGGACTCTGTTTGACTTGAAATCCAGCATTTCCCACAATACTGTGTTCTGCTCCTCTTAATTTTTTTATATTCATTACATATAAAGGATTCCTTTAAGAACAAATCAATTGCTTTTATTCTTTCATTCTTATTGATGGCTTTCTCAAATTCATTAAATTCAAATAGTTTTTTAGTATGAGTTCAATGATGAATGTCAGGCAAGAATAAACTTAAATCTGAAAAAAGTATTACAAGTCTTACTAAGTTGTCCAACAGAGACTTAGCCAAAAAAGGTTGGATCCCAAAACCCAACCACAGAAACAATGGAGGAAAAAACTGGAAGTAGGTAGATCTGAAATTAGGTATATAAGTTCCTTAAAATGTACATCTTAGAAAATTCCTTGCATCAATTTCCAGATTCCCTGAAAGATTTTCTGTGACTAGAATGACCTCCTTAAGCAACAAATGAATCTAGTTTCTTACCTTGTAGGGCTAGATTCAAATACTGCAATCAGGTTTTTCCCATATGGGTAATAACATCTATCCTATAACTAAAGGCTTTCCCAAAGTCATTCCTTTCAAATGGTTTCTCTCCACAATGAGTTCTCTGGTGGGCAATAAAATGCAAGTTTTCTCACATTCATTTCATGCAAAGGCTTTTCCTACCCAGTATGGTTTTCCTGATGTATACTGTAGCTTGAATGTTGACGGAAGCTTTCCCCACATTTATTACATTTAAATAGTTTCTCTCCAATGGGAGTTCTGATGTTTTATGAGGCTTTGCATTCACTGAAAGTTTTCCCATATTCATTCATTATATTCAAATGATGGGTAATGAAATGTTTTTTTGAAGAGAAAGTTTTCCTACTGCAAATCTGAAAAAAAGGCATTTGCTAACTATCAATTCTTTGCTATTAAGTACAGTTTGGCAATTCAAGATTTTTCAACATTCATTATTTTCAAATGTTTTCTCTGTAGTGTGAGTTTCCTGTTGGGGAATAAAGATTTTTCTTACAACTAAAGTCTTTCTTGCACTCATTACATTCAAATGATTTCTCTTCAATGTGAGGTCTCTAATGCTTGATAAAGTTTTCTTTTGCACTAAAATTTTTCCCACAATGATTACATTTCAATGGTTTGTCTCTAATGAGTCCTCTGATAGATGTGTTCTCTAATGATTAAAAGTTTTTCTATAGGAATCACATTCAAATTATTTCTCCCCTGCATGAGTTCTCTAATGAATAAAAAAGCCTCTCATTCATGACATTCAAATGGTCTCTTGGCAGTGTGAGGTCTCTGATGCCTGATAAAGTTACCCCTTACAATAAAAGTTTTCTTACAATGATTACATTCCAATGGTTTCTCCTCAGTGAGTTCTCTGATAGATAAGTATTCTCTGATGACTAGAAGTTTTCCTACATTTATTACATTTAAATTATTTTTCTCCTGTATGAGTTCTCTGATGGACAACAAGGCTTTTCTTATGACTAAACATTTTTCCACATTTATTACATTCAAATGGTTTCTCTCCAGTATGAGTTCTCAGATGGATATTAAGACTTCCCTTTTGGCTAAATGCTTTCCCACATTCATTACATTTAAATGGTTTCTCTCCAGTATGAGTTCTCTGATGGGTAACAAGACTTTCCTTACAACTAAAATCTTTCCCACATTCATTACATTCGAATAGTTTCTCTCCAGTATGTATTCTCTGATGGATAATAAATCTTCTCTTATGACTAAAGGCTTTCCCACATTCATTACATTCAAATGGTTTTTCTCCAGTATGAGTTCTCTGATGGATAATAAGACTTCCCTTCCAGCTAAAAGCTCTCCCACATTCATTACATTGAAATGGTTTCTCTCCGGTATGAATTCTCTGATGTTTTATAAGGCTTTGCCTTACACTGAAAGTTTTTCCACATTCATTGCATTCAAAAGGTTTCTCTCCAGTATGAATACTCTGGTGAGTAGTAAGATTCACCTTTTGACTAAAGGCTTTCCCACATTCATTACATTCAAATGGTTTCTCTCCAGTATGAGTTCTTTTATGGGCATTAAGACTTTCCTTAGAACTAAAGTCTTTCCCACACTCATTACATTCAAATAGTTTCTCTCCATTATGAGTTCTTTGATGGGTAATAAGTCTTCTCTTATGACTAAAGGCTTTTCCACATTCATTACATTCAAATGGTTTCTCTCCACTATGAGTACTCTGGTGAGTAATAAGATTTACCTTCTGACTAAAGGCTTTCCCACATTCATTACACTGAAATGGTTTCTCTCCAGTGTGAATTCTCTGATGTTTTATAAGGCTTTGCCTTACACTGAAAGCTTTTCCACATTCATTACATTCAAATGGTTTCTCTCCAGTATGAGTACTCTGATGAGCAATAAGACTTTCTTTCCAGCTAAAATCTTTTCCACATTCATTACATTCAAATGATTTCTCTCCAGTATGAGTTCTCTGATGGGTAATAAGTTTTCTTTTTTGAGTAAAGGTTTTTCCACACTCATTACATTTAAATGGTTTCTCTCCAGTATGAATAATCTGATGAATAATAAGACTTTCCTTCCAGGTAAAGGCTTTCCCACATTCATTACATTCAAATGGTTTCTCTCCAGTGTGAGTTCTCTGATGGGAAACAAGATGTCCCTTCCGGCTAAAGGCTTTTCCACATTCATTACATTCAAATGGTTTTTCTCCAGTATGGGTACTCTGATGAGTAATAAGATTTACCTTTTGACTAAAGGCTTTCCCACATTCATTACATTGGAATGGTTTCTCTCCAGTATGAATGCTCTGATGTTTTATAAGGCTTTTCCTTGCACTGAAAGTTTTCCCACATTCATTACATTCAAATGGTTTTTCTCCAGTATGAGTACTCTGATGAGTAATAAGACTTTCCTTCCAGCTAAAAGCTTTCCCACATTCATTACATTTAAATGGTTTCTCTCCAGTATGAATTCTCTGATGGTTAATAAGTTTTCTCTTTTGACTAAAGGCTTTCCCACATTCATTACATTTAAATGGTTTTACTCCAGTATGAATAATTTGATGAATAATAAGACTTTCCTTCCAGCTAAAGGCTTTCCCACATTCATTACACTGAAATGGTTTCTCTCCAGTATGAGTTCTCTGATGGGAAACAAGATGTCCCTTCCGGCTAAAGGCTTTCCCACATTCATTACATATGTAATGTTTCTCTCCTTTCTGAATTTTCTGATATACAGTAAAATTTGATCTTCTGCCAATAAGTTTTCTGGATTCATGTAGTTTTTCTCTAGCAAGCATTCCTTTCAATTTAATTAGATCTGAGTGGTAACTGAAGGGTTTCTTGAATGTAGTATACTGATATAAGTTCTTCCCCAAGAAAAATGTATCACATGTATCAGGAAGATCCCTGAAGCTCTTTCCAAGTCCCTTATATATAGAGAGACTTTTTTCCAACGGTCTTCTCCATGGAGCAACAAATGCTGACTTCAATCTGAAACTTCTCTCATATGTATTACACTGAAGTACATCGACTTTATTCAAAATTGTTCTAGGATCTATCGTTACTTGTCTAGATTGTTTATCCTGGTTGCCTTTATGTTTCTCTAAATTATCACACATCACAGATTCTCTTATCTTGGGATGCCAAGCCAAATTCTTTCCTACTTTTTGATGAGATAATGATTCTAAGCAGATGAATTGCTTCAGACTTGAATCCTTCATTTTAATTTTGTTCTCTTCAATAAGGGAATCTGAAACACATAAAATAAATCATTAAGCTACTGTTTGTTATGCTGAGAGAAAGGAATGTCTATTGAAGAAAATTTTTAATTCTTTTTAGCCTCAAGAAGAAAAATATTCAATTTGGGTCTCTCATTCTATCAACAAATATTCATTGTCCTATTAGGTTTTATTCTTTTCCAGGCCCTGAGCTAACCCTCCAGAAGGGAATAAAAATAAAAAAATAGACCCTACACTCAATGAAATTAAGTTGTTTTTTTTTTTTAAAACCCTTATCTTCCATCTTAGAGTCAATACTGTATATTGGTTCCAAGGCAGAAGAGTGGTAAGGGTAAGCAAAGAGGGTCAAGTGACTTTCCCAGGGTCACACAGCATCTGAGGCCAGATTTGAACCTAGGACCTCCTGTCTCTAGGCCTGGCTCTCCATCCACTGAGCTACCCAGCTGCCCCTGAGATTACTTTTTAAAGGAAGTGAAAACACATATATTACACAAAATAGAGAGTAAATAGAAGGTAGCTAATTGAGAGTCTGATGACAGAAGTAAGACCAAAGTCTTCCTTCACTCAAAGACTAGCACTCTTATCTTCTGTACAATCTAGCAAAGTAACTAATTAAGGAGGGAAATCCAGTATTATTCGAACATAAAACTGAATGTAAAAACTTCCCATGAGCCTGAGAGAAGGAAGCAGGCAGAAACAGGAATATGATACAACTACAACAAATGAAAAGGGAAGAATAAAAACCCCATAATATCCTGAAAGATATATTATTATAATTAATCGTAGCAGATGTATCTTGTTTTCTCCTTTCTTGGAAGACTTTCAGTGTGGAACTGACTGCAGACAATGCCAGGCATTTTGAGTGCACTTTATGGAAATCCTTTCCTTATGATGTCTTAGAATCAATACTAATTTCACCTTGGTTCCAAGGTGAAAGAGCAATAAGGGATTAAGTGACTTGCCTAGGGCCACATAGCCTGGGAGTACCTGAGGCCAGATTTGAATCCAGGACCTTCTGTCTCTAAGCCTGGTTCTCCCTCTGCTGAGCTAGCTGCCTTAAAAATCTCATTATCATAAAAATCCTTAGCTGCCCCTAAAAATCTCATTAATTTTTATTCTTTGTTACCAGGGATGACTTTGTCATATGAAGCAAAGGTTAAGAGTATACGTGAACATGAATGGGATATAAAAATTGCAGAATGAGACATCAGTGGCCAATGTGATCATCTCACCTTACTTGAAAATATAATTCATTATAATGGAAAGTTAGGGTTCGAGGCAAGGGAAAATGGGAGTAATTGGGGAGGAGGAGGAGGAGGTAGAAATAAAGACACTGTCAAAAAAAGGTAACGAAAGAGAATCAATGGAGAACTTAAAATAGCACATATGAGAAGGTAGAGAGAAAAAAGTGAGAGAAAGTCAAACAACTATGAAACTAAAATGCTGAAGTGATTCTGTATTTTTACAGAGGAATGAAGGAGGCTGTCCCATAGAGCTGCAATTCTATAAGCAATCTTTTTTTTTGCTATTGTTCTTTATATTCAGAAATATTCATCTTTATTGATGGTGGACAAGTTCAGAAGAGGAAAAAATAAAAACTTCAAAGAAAAAGATAAAACCAAAATATCAACTTCTTTTTAAAAAGGATAAAAATCAGTGATATTTGCAAGAAAAAGTATTCAAATAAGTCAATAATTGCAAAATTTTAAATGAAAATATCTCTGATATTTCAGCATAAATTAAATGAAATGAAAAGGAGTGTTATAAAATTTAATGCTAATTGAATTTGAGAGAAACAGGCATGTTAATCCACAGTTAGGAAAGTCACAAGTAGTGCTTAGATCTGGATACCACTCCACAAGGGAAACAGTGGCCTTACCTCCTTTTCACCTACTCACCTAGACAAATGCCTGTCCCAACTTCTCCCTCTTGATTCCATATATCTCCTCTCTTCAACAGGAAGGTCAAATCTGGTCTGGAAACAGGAATTCCTGAAGCAGAGGGAGAAAAAAGCTATAATGGTTGAAATGCTCTTGAGGCTGTATTTCTTAGTTTTAAAAATAATTTAATGGAGGAGTGGGGCAAGGTGAAAGAGAAAATACTACAAGCAGCTAGAAAGAAATAATTCCGATATCATGGAGCCCCAGTCAGGATCACAAAGGACCTGGCAGCCTCCACATTGAAGGACCAGTATTAAAATATGATATTCAGGAAGGCAAGGGAACTGGGTCTACAACGAAGAATCACCTATCCAGAAAAACTGACTATATTCTTTCAGGGGGAAGTATGGTCATTTAAAAAAATAGAAGACTTCTAAGCATTCCTGAAGAAAAGACCAGACTTGAACAGAAAATCTGAGGACCAAATACAGGTAAATAAGAAAGAGGAAAAATTAAAGGGCTTTAATAAGGTCAAATGGTTTATATTCCTATATGGAAAGATGACATATGTAACTCATATGTAACTGTGAATGGGATGAACTCGCCCATAAACACAAGTGGATAGTAGAATGGATTAAATATCAGAATCCTAACATATGTTGTCTATGAGAAACACACACGAGGCAGGTAGGCACACACAGTAAAGGTAAGAGGCTGGAACAGAATCTATTGGGCTGCAACTAAGACAAAGAAGGTAAGAATAGCAATCATGATCTCAGACAAAGCTAAAGTAAAAATAGATTTGATTCAATTAAAAAATACAAGGAAGGAAAGTACATCTTGATAAAAGGTTTATAAATAATGAAGAAATATCAGTACTCAACATATATGCAGCAAATGGTATAGCTTCCAGATTTTTAAAGGAGAATTTGAAGGAGCTTAAAGAAGAAATAGATACTAAAGCCATACTAGTGGGGACCTCAACCTTTCCCTATCAGAACTAGGCAAATTAAATCAAAAAATAAATAAGAAAGAAATAAGGGAAGTGAATGAAATGCTAGAAAATTAGAGCTAATATAGATATCTGGAGAAAATTGAATAGGGATAAAAAGGCATATACCTTCTTTTCAGCAGCATATGGTACATATACAAAGATTGATCATGTACCAGGGCATAAATACATCACAAAAAATGCAGAAAAGCAAAAATAATAAATGCAACTTTTTCAGATTATGTGATAAAATTATAATTAATAAGGGTTCATGGAACTGACAACTAAATCTCTCACATGAAGCCCTATGTTGATGCCAAGGGCCTTGAACTCCCCCCTGCTTTTGACTATATAGAATTTACCCATTCTCTCTTTGTGAACTGATTCAAGCCCTCCCTTGCCTAGTTAGCCAAAGCCCAACACTGCTCATCTTGTTGCCTACCTGCATGTCTGTCCATCTTTGTGCTCTTAAAGAAAAAAATTCAGACAGTGTAACTTCCAAATTTAACCTTTTAAACTACTTGGCTTGGGAATATTACTTAGAGAAAATGGTGCTTCAATAAAATGTTGTTAGTCTGGTTGAGCTGGCTGGATCACCATCAGGAGATTTATGTTTAATGCAATTATGGAATTTCACCCTATCTCCTCTTATGTCCTAAAACCAAATTTCCCCTACCAGACCTGAAAGGGAAAAATCCTATAAAACTGGCTTTACTTCATTCCTGTTTCCTCCCAATTTTCTATATGCAAAAAAATAAATGACTCAAAAAATTTAAAATTAAAAAGAAAAAAAAAACAGAAAGAGCTAGACAGACCTACAAGAAGTGATGCTGGGTGAAATAAGCAGAACAAGGAGAACATTGTACACAGTAACAGCAATACTGTTGTAAAGATGGTAGTTACAAAAATGTAGCTTGCAAAAATGTAACTTGCAGGCCCAGAGCCCGGCTGAAACTCAAGCCTCGAGATGGGGAATGGAAGTAACTAGAGAGAACTCCAATTCTCTGCCTCCCTTTGGCAGTTCAAGACTCTGAGAGTTGGTCTTAACTGAAAATGCTTGTGGACCAGTATGGATGCTTATTAACAAGCTTTCTAGGGCTAAACTTGATGTCAACTGGAAATAATTTCACAGGAGATTGATAACTTTAACTGTGAGAGGTTTATCCTTTGGATCAGTATGAATAATTGGCTCAGGATATCTTCAGAGATGAATCTTCTTTCAGGATCCTAACTGCCTCCCAAGATGGAAGCTGACTTAGGTAATGTATGTGTTTAGGCTTAAATAGTATAGATAAAGGATTTACACACTTCACTGACTTAACTAATAACAAGGGTTTAATAACTTGGGGGGTTTGGGTAGATGATATGTACAGGAAAGAAGAAGAGGTAAAAACTGTCTAGTTTATCTTCAGTGTTATCAGGACAGCTTCTCCCCTAATGGGGAAAGCCTCAACAGAGATCTTCTTTCTCTAACTACCTCACAAGCTAATCTGTATCTCTATATTAATTAGGAATAAACACAAGATGGTTAAAAGTATTTTGATTAAAGATCTGTAGATTCAGGTTTTGTAGAGATACTGCTAGCTGGATTTCTTTGCAGCAGTACAATAATCCAGCAAAATTCTGAATATATAATAACAAAGAATGCTATCCACCTCCAGAGAAAAATCTGTTGGGAGTCAGAAAGCAGATCAAAGCATAATACTTTTTACTTTAGTTTATTTGGGTTTTTATTCAGGGATTTTGGTTTTACATGATTATTTCTTACAAAAATGAACCATATGGAAATGTTTTGCATGATGGTAGGTGTATAACCTAGATTAAATCCCTTGCCATCTCTGGGAAGAGGGAGGAAAGGGAGGGAGGGAGACATTTTGGATCACATAACTTCGGAAAACTTATGTGGAAAATTGCTATTAAAGTAATTGGCAAAATAAATAAATAATAATAGTAAGTCACTAAACCACCACTCAAGAAAATCTAATCTAGCCAATGAATTCCCTCCACAGTCCAAAGAGAAGCAAGAAAAAAAAAAAAAAAGGGCAAGAGGGGAAGAGAGAGGGAAAAAAAAAAAAGAGAGACCAGGGACCTTCTAGGCAAGCTAATACATACTGCCTGGGTCCCCATCAGTCTCTCTTCTGCTCATACAGAGTCATTGGTAACGCCATCAAAGGAAGAATGAGGTCTTAAGGAAGCCAAGAGGTCCCTTTCTCCCAGCCCCCTGGTTGGGTCACTGCAGTTCAAAATGAATGCCTAGAGCTACCTGACTTCATTACCTAATTTCTCAAATGGCTCCTCTGCCCTGTGTCAATCCCATTATTCCTAACAAAGATCTTAGCAAAAGAAGGAAGATCCAACCTAGTTTCACAGCCTAGGAGAAGAAATTGTTTCAGTTTAGATTCAGACTTTTTTTCAGAAGGGCTAAAGAGAAAATTTTTTCACAAAAAAAAAATCACTTCAATAATTAATTTTACAGAGTTGAGTTCAAAAAGCTATCTAAGAATTCAAAAGTTTTAAAACTAGGATTTTATGGGTTTCTTCTGTACTCATATCACCCAAGTTTTCCCCTATATTCCATCCCTTTCTCTGTGTCAGAGAGCAATTCATTATAATAAAAAACATTTTTTAATGAAAAAGAAGAGAAAAAAATTTAGTAAAAATCAGTCAATATTTTTAAAAAATTAGACATAATATGCAATGTTCCAGAACTATCAGTCTACAAATGATCACTCGAGAAGAAATTCCATTAATGGAAAATCAGGCAGCTAAGAAAGCGGAGTCTTTGAATCCTGTTTGATAATCCAAAGAAGGATGGGACACAATTGCTGGTACAGAGAAGCTAGCTATCCAAAGGCACATCATATGGACAATACACAGTTCCCCCAAATAAAAACTTTAAATAACAAATGCAAACTAAAACGATTGCACACATGTACACAGTAGGACACAGAGGGCTGAGTAGGAAACTTAAAATCTCTATTATGGCCAATTTTCTTTCCTTTTAGAAATATAATAAGTTCACATTTAGCATTATGGTCAGCAATGCCTTCTGGCCTTCTAGTTTTGCTCTTCTGTGCATTTAAAAAGCATGTTTATGAGTCTTCCTCTTTTTTCTTTCCATTTACTTTCTCCATAGCAGCCCTAGCCCTAGCCTCACACTCTGTCCTCCTGCCTCCATCAAAGTGAGGAGGACAAAAACTCCTCATAACAAATGGTTCCAGTCAAACACTGGCTGCACTTTCACTCAGGCCTCGACTCACTGGTCAAGGTGGAGGAGGTGGATTCCTCCTTGGTTCCCCAGTGCCATTCACAGTCTCTCCCTCTGCCATCATCACTCACTAATCTCTCCTCCTTTGAAGTTCATTCAGTACAAATCTATCATCCAATCTAAGGTTGGCAGCTGTTTCTCTATTGACCTCTGGGCCCTTCCCCTCCTTCCTCAGTGAGTTCAGTGCCTGGCTCAGTCTTTCTCTCCTGCCCACCCAAGGACACACAAACATGGTCAGACCCTTGACCTTGCCTTCAATCACAAACTTCCATGCTCAGGAACCCTGACATCCCCTTTTCCCTCAAGGAACCCCATCTGTGGTCCTCATTCTTTGTCCTCACCATGACCTCCATTCCTATCCCCCAGTTCCCTCCTGGGCCATCCTCCCTGCACTCATTCACTCTCTGCCCTTCCCCATGTTGACCCCAGGGAACAGTCTGACTTTACATCATCCTCTTCTCTCCAGCCCATTGGCCCCTTATCCTGGAGCTGATCTCATGCTGCCAAGCTTCAGCCTTGGTTACTCTCACCCTCCAGTGCCCTCACTCCTACTCACCTGCAGCTGAACAAAGCTGGAGAAAAATCACAAAACTGTGCTGACTGGATCCACCACAAATTGATGTTACATCCTCTTAACTGGGCCTTGGATACAGCCATGCAAAGCTCAGTGACTCACTATCCCATTTTTACAAATCCTTTCCTGCCTCAGCTCAGAACCTTGCCCAGTAGTTCACTGAACGAGGTTGTTCAAAGAATGAGGTTGTTCACCCAGAGCTCCCCCTCTTCTCCCCTCACATCACTCAGATACTTTCTACCACCATCTTCCCCTTCACCCGTCTCACATACTAAGGCAGCCTTTCTCCTCACCAAGGCTAACTCCTCCACGTGCACAAGTGATCCCATTATGTCCTCTGTTCTCCTGCACACTGTCCACTTAGCTTCAGTCACTCCCTGTCTGCTCCCCCACTGCCTACAAGCACACCCACATCTCCCCTGGTGTCCACCAATCTCTGCTGCCTGCTGTCCCTTCTCTCTCCTCTTCTGTGACTAAATTCCTTGAGGAGCCCATCCATAACAGATGCCTCCAACTCCTTCCCTCTCACTCTCTCCTTAACTCTCTACAGGCTGGATTCCAAACTCA
>NC_058133.1:513231353-513232789 GCF_016433145.1 Gracilinanus agilis | reverse complement strand
GGAAGGACCTCACCAACTCTTAGAAAACTCATAATATGGCAAAATATCCACTTTGTTCTCCTTCCATGGTCCAGTAGATTTCTTTCAACACATGGCTGGCCACAGAGAGTTTGGCCTTGCTGTTTCCCCCTGGATTCTGGTGGTACTGGCCCCCCATGGAGGTCCCTTTATAAGATTAGCAATGGAGGCAAAAGTCTTAAATAAATACCAGCTAGGAGAGACTACAACAACATGCCACAAAGATTGTGACCAAAGAAGATTTATACTAGGATTGGTGGGATGGTTTCACATAAGGAAAGCTATCAATGCAATTGATAATATCAATAACAAAAGTAACAAAAAAAAACATACCATTATCTTAACAGTTGCAGAAAAAGCCTCTGACAAAATGCAAAACTCATTCCTACTAAAAACACTGGAAAGCACAAATGTAAATGTTGTTTTTTTTAAATGATACAAAACATCTACCTAAAACAATCACCAAATATTTGTAAGAGGGAGAAGTTAGAAACCTTACCAATAAAATCAGGAGTGAAGGGGGCAGTTGGGTAGCTCAGTGGACTGAGAGCCAGGCCTAGAGATGGGAGGTCCTGGGTTCAAATCTGGCCTCAGACACTTCCCAGCGGTGTGACCCTGGGCAAGTCACTTTATCCCCATTGCCCACCCTTACCACTCTTCCACCTATGAGCCGATACACAGTATTGGACTCCAAGACAGAAGGTGAGGGTTTAAAAAAAAATCAGGAGTGAAACAAGGATGCCCATTATCACCAATATTATTTGAATGCTAGTGTAGAGTTTCAGTTATAAGGCATCATGAAGGTATTAAAGATGTATTCAAAAGCTGACTCTAAATGAGCAAAGTGCTCATGGACCAGACTGATGGATGCATATCTAATATTTCACATGACTAATTTCTGAATCCTTTAATTGGTTGGTTCTTAAATTTTGTGGAACTTAAAAATCAAGCCTCTGATGTTATCTGCAGTCTGAAGGCTAGCTGACCAGTTCTACAGGTCCTTTGTAATGTCAAAGACTGACCCTTGCATTTGTATAAGCTGGGGCCACCCAGTCAGAAAAGAGAGGATTTCACAGGTGCTTCTTACCTGAATACCAGGCTACATTATAGTGGCTATCTGTTCCTTTTGCTTGTCAGGACCACCTTATAACTTCTGATGTGCCCACTGTTTTGATGGACATCCTGCAACCCCCATTTCTACAAGCCTCCATAAAATCAGTTTAGCTCAGTCACTCTCTCTCTGACCATCTGAGGAGGAGCTGACCTGCTGAGACCACTCTAAAGTTTTGTCCCAGTGTTGTTCCTTCCTTCTCTCTGTCTCTGTCTCTCTCTGTCTCTGTCTGTCTCTCTCTGTCTCTGTCTCTCTCTTTCTCTCTGTCTCTCTCTTTTCTCTCTCTGTCTCTCTCTTTCTCTCTGTC
>NC_058133.1:513179920-513231255 GCF_016433145.1 Gracilinanus agilis | reverse complement strand
TCTCTCTCTCTCTCTCTCTCTCTCTCTCTCTCTCTCTCTCTCTGTCTCTCTCTCTCTCTCTCTCTCTGTCTCTCTCTCTGTCTGTCTCTCTGTCTCTGTCTCTGTCTCTCTCTCTTCCTCTGTAAGCTTAACCCATTACTTTCCAGCCTTCACCTTCCATCGGTAGGTGATTCAAACCCCCCAGGAGAATGTAGGTATGAGCTGGATCTCTACACTAGCAATAGCAATAAGAGAAGAAAAAGAAACTTAAGGAATCAAAAATGGGCAAAGAAGCAATAACTATCTCTTTGCAAATGACGTGATGGTATATGTGGAAAATCTAGAGATTCAACTAAAAAGTTAGTTGAAGCTATCAATAATTTTAGCAAAGTAGCAGGATATAAAATAAACTCACATAAATCACCAGCATTTTTATGTATTACTAACAAATTCCTGTAAGAAGAGACAGAAATACTCCATTAAAAAAACAAGAGAGAATAAATCCCCTTGAACTACATGAACATAAGTCTACAACACTTTTTACACAAGTAACTGGAGAAATATTGTTTGTTCATGGATGGGCAAAACCAACATAATCAAAACAATTCCACCCAAACCAGTCCACTTATTCTATGCCATCCCACAGGCTAATAGAAGCAATTCTGAGCGATCGCCTCCCATCCATCAGTGGCTAAAGCAACAAATGTGGGAGGAAAAGAGGACACTCGTACACTGTTGGAGGAGCTGCGCCACGGTACGACCAAGCTGGAGGGCGGTTTGGAGCCTCATCCCGAGAATCATGAACCATTGCTGGGGCTGTTTCCCCGGAGAAGAGCTCTTAAGTTCCAGGCTATTCACAGCAACTCCCAGCTGGGGTCAGGTGGATGTGCAAAAGGGCGGGTATACACAGAAGGGATTTCTCCTATGGGTCGGGAAAGGCTCCTTGGCTCCGGTTCGGTCAAAGGAGATTCCACAACTTCTCCCCAAGAATAGGAGGGGGGGGGGGGCCAGGGTCGGGTCCTCACCAAGGGGAGGGGCCAGGAGAGGCCACGCCCCATTACCGCAATTCCCCAGCAAATCAACCAGCACAGAAGCCCTTACGGGTCCTCTTCCCCCCACCCCCACGCCCGCCGGTGCAAGCAGCCCTTCTGGGGCTCCTTCTCCAAAGCGGGGAGAGACAGCTCAGAGAGACGGGGCATGGGACACGGAGTGGTCTCCCGTGGGTGGTGCAAGGGAGCCGGGAGAGTGACCTGAAGAGGTAGAAAGGACAAAGGCTCGGAGAAAGGAGCTGGAAGGTGGGGGAGGGGCGGGGAGAAAACAAAGGATAGAGAAGGGGCGCGTCCCCCTCCTAACCTTACAGTTATATATTCACACTCCCCTGCGAACACACGGGCTCTCCCTCCCCTCTCCACCTGCCCAGACTCACTCCTGCAGTTTCAGTAAAGAGGGGAAGTGGAAACCACGGCGCGATCAGCCTCACGCCCACTCGTCTTCAGCAAGTAGGGGTCCGAGCAAAAAGGGAATATACACATGCGCACTCCTGTCCTCCTCCCTCCCTCGGACTCCCCGGACTCCGGGGAGTCGGAGTGCTGAAAGGGGAAATACGCGTGCGCACTCCCGTTCACCCTCACGACTCCAGGACTCTGTAAGCCTCCATAGCAGGGCACCGCAGAACCATGGCTGAGGCCTCTCCAGGAGCCAATCCTGAGCCTCCCAGAATGCACCGTGCTCTGCAGCAAGGCATCCGCCGGCATTCTGGGAAATGGAGTCCGAGCCCCACTCGGCAGGCACAGCGGTGCCCCCCCCTTCCATTCCAGGAGGAAACAAAGGCTTTGTCCTGCCCGAGTTTTCATTGGGCAAGTCAAGGCCCTGCCTTGCCCCAGGCCTAAATTTCCTACCCTGTAAAAAGAGTGGTTTCGACTAGAGGAACCCCAGAGCCCCAGGGGTTCCAGTCCCTTGACCTTGTGACTCTGCCTGAGGGCCCCAGTGGGTCTGAATGGGAAAGGTGCAGCCACTGAGACCCCAGATTGTTTTCACCGGGCCCTTCTCTGGGTCCTTCCTTAACCCCCTCCTCATAAGACCCCAGCGCTGCCCCTGCCCCTTCTCTGAGCCTGGAGATGCTTCCCCATCCCCCATTCCCTAGGGAGAAGAGCCCAGCCTAGCGTCTGTTTAATGACAGACCTAGTGACCAACCTTCCTCACATTGGGCAGAGGAAACACGTTCTTCTCCTTCCTCTTAGAGCACAGGTCAAGACCTTCTCTAGCGTTGGATATGATCTCCTCAGTAAAACTATCCCGCTGACTTTTCCCTCCATAGTAATTTCTTACATCCTGTCTCCATAAGGCCACCTTCTTCATGGGACCAACCCTGATCCCCAGAGCTGGGAGTGCCTCCTCCCCTCCTGGAAATCATCCTATACTCCTATACTCCTTTTCTCTCTAGTTGGCATCATTAGGATGTTCGCCTATTGGGTCCCTCACTGTGGGCAAGAGGGATTCTGTTTTTCTTTATGCGAAGTACCTAGTGTAGTGCTTGGCACGGAGATAATGGGTGTACATAAATGTTTGATGATTAATTGTTTGAGAGACCCCAAATCCCTGCTGAGAGAGATGGAAAAGTTTGACCCTCTTAGCTGAGAGAGTTCAATGAACTAGGGGTGTGGTTTTTGTTTTTTTGAACAAACTAGATCTGCGACCTTCCCTTCCATGAATAATAAAATAAAGTTGGCCCTTTTGTCTACCTTCTATGCTCTCCAATTGCCTCTTTTCTAAGGCAAGGGGTAATTTGTAGAAAACTTAACATCCCCAGCAATTTCCTATTCTTTCCTTCTCTTTGATTAGCCATCAGTTAATGCATTGGTACATGCAAACAATCTTTGCAAATGATTCCAAGTCAGACTGTTAATTGCCTTCATTTTCCTGTTTGTTTTCAAGTGTACATTAACTTTAACAAGATAGTAATGTTTGGGGTGAAAATTGAGGGGACCCTGAAAATTCCAAAGTTCACCCTCTTTAACCATCATTAAACAATATGGCTGGGGAAATCCATCACGTGAAATATAATGCTTTAGCGTGGGAGAGAGAAATGTGAAGGCACTGCCTCAAGTCATTGACCCAAGACAACTGCCCCAAACATTTACAGAGAAAGAGAAATGGCCATGTCTGCCTCAGACTCACCAAAAAATTCCTCCCAATACAAAATATTCCCCATAGAAAATGTCCCCAGGTATACAGAGGCACTCCCAACTCCTAAGAAGACACAATAGAATGAACATTTCAAGAGGTTGGACACATTCAAGCAAATTAACATCTTCAAGAAACTGGAGAATACCTTTATAGTAGGATGTGAGGAGCAGCCTCAATTGGGCTTGACTTCCTAAAAGCAGTTTCAATAGCTACAATACAAAGCTTTGGTACTTCAAGATCAAAGAACAGTCAAACCTGGGACTCCTGCCTCAGGCAAATTCCCAGACAAACACATTTAAGGCTTTAAAATCTTTGTAAGGATGAAGTTGGGGGATCAGCTTTTACTAACTTTTTGGCAACATTAATAACTATTAATAACTTGAGAATATGCTAATTTCTCATTCCACACAGTAAGAAATAATTCTATTTGCTCCAATTGTGTTTTCTTCTTTCTGTATTCTATATTTCCCCATTTTAAGTCATTTTTATGTATTTTATTTTTATTTATTTATTTTAATACATTTTTTTTTTAGAAAAATTATCATGGTTACATGATTCACATTCTCACTTTCCCTTTAACCCCCCCCCCCAAAGGCGATGCGCATTTCCACTGGTTTTAACATATGTCATTGCTCAAGACTTATTTCCAAATTGTTGATAGTTGCATTGGTGTGGTAGTTTCGAGTCTACATCCTCAATCATGTCCACCTCAACCCATGCGTTCAAGCAGTTCTTTTTCTTATATGTTTCCTCTCCTGCAGTTCTTCCTCTGAATGTGGGTAGCGTCTTTACCATAAATCCCTCAGAATTGTCCTGGATCATTGTATTGCTGCTGGTACAGAAGTCCATTGCATTCGATTTTACCACAGTATATCAGTCTCTGTGTACAATGTTCTTCTGGCTCTGCTCCTTTCGCTCTGCATCAATTCCTGGAGGTCTTTCCAATTCACATGGAATTCCTCCAGTTTATTATTCCTTTGAGCACAATAGTATTCCAACACCAGCATACATGACAATTTGTTCAGCCATTCCCCAATAGAAGGGCATACCCTTGTTTTCCAGTTTTTTGCCACCACAAAAAGCGCAGCTATAAATACTTTTGTACAAATCTGATTATCTATGATCTTTTGGGGGTACAAACCCAACAATGGTATGGCTGGATCAAAGGGCAGGCAATCTTTTATAGCCCTTTGAGCATAGTTCCAAATTGCCATCCAGAATGGTTGGATCATTTCACAACTCCACCAGCAATGCATTAATGTCCCAATTTGGCCACATCCCCTACAACATTCATTACTCTCCCCTGCTATCATTTTAGCCAATCCGCTAGGTGTAAGGTGATACCTCAGAGTTGTTTTGATTTGCATTTCTCTAATTATTAGAGATTTAGAACACTTTCTCATGTGCTTATTGATACTTTTGATTTCATTATCTGAAAATTGTCTATTCATGTACCTTTTCCATTTCTCAATTGGGGAATGGCTTGGTTTTTTATACAATTAATTTAACTCTGTATATTTGAGTAATTAGACCCCTATGAGAGTTTTTTTGTTATAAAGATTTTTTCCCAATTTGTTGTTTCCCTCCTGATTTTGACTACATTGTTTTTGTTTGTACAGAAACTTTTTAGTTTAATATAATCAAAACCATTTAATTTACATTTTGTGATTTTCTCTAACTCTTGCTTGGTTTTAAAATCTTTCCTTTCCCAGAGATCTGACAAGTATACTATTCTGTGTTCACTTAATTTATTTATAGTTTCCCTCTTTATATTCAGGTCATTCACCCATTCTGAATTTATCTTGGTGTAGGGTATGAGATGTTGATCTAAACCTAATCTCTCCCATATTGTTTTCCAATTTTCCCAGCAGTTTTTGTCAAATAGTGGATTTTTGTCCCAAAAGTTGGGCTCTTTGGGTTTATCATACACTGTCTTGCTGATGTTGCTTACCCCAAGTCTATTCTACTGATCCTCCCTTCTGTCTCTTAGCCAGTACCATATTGTTTTGATGACTGCTGCTTTATAGTATAGTTTAATATCTAGTACTGCTAGGCCACCTTCCTTCACTTTTTTTTCATTATTTCCCTTGATATTCTTTATCTTTTGTTCTTCCAAATGACTTTGTTATAGTTTTTTCTAATTCAGTAAAGAAGATTTTTGGTAGTTTGATAGGTATGGCACTGAATAAATAAATTTGGGTAGAATGGTCATTTTTATTATGTTAGCTCATCCTACCCATGAGCAATCAATGTTTTTCCAATTGTTTAGATCTAGTTTTAATTGTTTGGAAAGTGTTTTGTAGTTGTGTTTGTATAATTCCTGTATTTGTTTTGGTAGATAGATTCCTAAGTATTTTATATTGTCTAGGGTGATTTTAAATGGTGTTTCTCTTTCTACCTCTTGCTGCTGTGATGTGTTGGAAATATATAGAAATGCTGATGATTTATTTGCATTTATTTTGTATCCTGCAACTTTGCTAAAGTTGTTGATTATTTCTACTAGCTTTTTAATTGATTCTCTAGGATTTTTTAAGTAGACCATCATATCATCTGCAAAGAGTGATAACTTAGTCTCCTCCTTGCCTATTTTAATGCCTTCAATTTCTTTTTCTTCTCTAATTGCTACTGCTAGTGTTTCTAGTACAATGTTAAATAATAGAGGTGATAATGGGCATCCTTGTTTCACTCCTGATCTTATTGGGAAGGTTTCTAAATTTTCCCCATTGCATATGATGCTTGTTGATGGTTTTAGGTATATACTGTTTATTATTTTTAGGAAAGGTCCTTCTATTCCTATACTTTCCAGTGTTTTCAATAGGAATGGGTGCTGTATTTTGACAAAGGCTTTTTCAAAAGCATCTATTGAGATAATCATGTGATTTTTGTTTGTTAGACTGTTGATATGGTCAATTATGTGAATGGTTTTCCTAATGTTGAACCATCCTTGCATTCCTGGTATAAGTCCCACCTGATCATGGTGGATAATCCTCTTGATCACTTGCTGGAGTCTTTTTACTAGTATTCTCACCCAGATACCCAGATACCCTTTGACTTCCCTTGGGGACCCAGAAGGGATTGAGGGAGGTGGAACCTGGGCAGGAAATTAGATTAGGTCAGCCTAGCAACAGGGACACCCCTAAACCAATTCATCAACTTCACCTGTCTAGCTGGTGGATCACATAACATCAGGGCAGTAAAAATTATGTCTGGCTGAGGGGCTGGTTCCCTTAGCCTGATCTTACCTTCTAGGTCCATTGCCAACACTGGCCAGTCACCCTTAGCAACAGCTTCTCTAGACTCTAAACCCTCTTTCCTCAGTTTTCCCTTCTGTGTTAAATAAACCCTTAGCCTGAAACTGTGAGCTTCTGTAGCTATTTATAACATCATCCTGGGCTAAGGGGCTGGGGAGAGGGGAGAATAGCAACCACTTGACTCCAAAGGAAGTACTGGGCAAGCATCCATTTTATTCAGGAAGTGTGTGAGCTTCATTTCCTGTTGAGTTCTGCTTTCGCTCCAGCAGGGAGGTGCTCCTCACTCTCCACCTTAAAGGAGCCTATAGATAGCACACTCCCTATTTAGTGATTAATATCCCCAATAAGTCCCAGGGAAGTACAGAAGAACAGTATAGGCCAGTGGTGGGCAAACTTTTTAAAGAGGGGGCCAAAGGAAAGGAAATGCTCATCTGTCAGTCTGTTTCTAAGGCAACTCTTTCAAAGTTTCATTGTATTGTATCCTACTCATTGTATTTGTCAGATTAGGAATAATATCCCATGGGCCAGATAAAACATTTTAGGGGGCTGCATCTGGCCTGTGGGCTATAGTTTGCCCATCACTGTTATAGGCTATTACTAGAACCCTTACAAGCTCCCTACAAACTCCTAGGAAAAGCTCCACCTTTATATGTAATAATACAGAAATTCCCCTAGAATCTCCCTATAACAAACCAGCAAATAGTGAGTTAATGTTAAAGATTTTAAAAACCCTAACTTAGATACACAGGTGCCTACAAAAACAGGCCCAGTATCCCCCCTCCCTGATCTCTGATTCGGTAGTTAACAATGGATGATAAATGGAGAAATTACCCTGAAAGGCTGGTACATCCTATTCCACTGACTGGATTATTTTCTCCACCCCATAGCCAAGTTGACAAACACACCTTGAAAAGTTGTTAGTCACAAAGTTGTTGGTAACAAGGTTAATGTATGGCTTGTTCACTATTTCTAAGAAAAAACTTTTGTTGAATATAGAGTTTCTATACCAACTTTATATGTAATCACAAAGCATATAAAAATAAACCTCACACAAGGCAGAGTGGAGCAATATTCATGATGCCTGCCTGGCTGAAGTTCAGACTGTCTCTCATTCATCACTTACCAACGCTGTCACACCACCTTGAGCCCCTGGACCTGGGGGAGTTGGCCTCCCCTATTAATGGTGCCCAGGACAGGGACTCTTGGATAGGTAAGCCCCTAAACCCCCAAAAAGCTGAGGACGCTTCCCCACAGACAGCTAGGATATCACCCAGGGTGCTGTAGTGCCCCCTCCAGAGAGTGTGGGATAGGGTGGTGGGAAGGTCAGAACTTTTAAGAAAAAAAGGACACAATAGCACACAGTGATTCAAAGGAAAGAAAACTCTTCATTGAAATCATTAAGTATACCTAGAGAAAAGGGGTGTGAAAGTCAGCAAGCAACAAGTGGCTATTATTCAAATTTGCTGTCCGTGGCTCCATGATGAGGAAACGGTAAATTCAGAGACATGGAAAAAAATTGGCCTTGATTCAAAATCTTATTATACTGAACACGGCCCAGAACAGATCCTAGGAGAAATCTTTTCTTTTTGGACTCTATCTAGGGATGTCTTAGACCCTATTCATGAGACTGTGTTAGAGAATGGGGCTCTCCAATTTGGCTAAACAACCACCAACAGCCCGGCAATCTCTTAGAAACAGCAGATTTAAAATGACTAAAACAATTTCCTTTAACTCCCCCCTTTCAGAAGCAGCTGGCTACTCCATATTTTTTTTTCTTCCTTTTCTCCAGCCAGAAAAACCAGTTCTGCCCACAAAAAGAAAAATATTTTTTTTCTTTCCCTTTTGAAAGGAGTCAAATTAGACAGACCATTTCAAAAAGGCTTATATTTATTGGAGCATGAAAAAATAATTAAGAAACTAGATTCGTCAATATCAGCCCAGTCCAGCTTCCTGCAGCAAAAATTAGCCCCTTTTTGACTCAATCTTTTCCATAGATTTCTTTAGTCATGTAGATATGATTTGTGACAATTGATCTTTATGCCAGGATGAAAAGAAAAATCTAGTTTATATAATTTATGTTTTATGGTTGTCAGAGTACGCTTGAAATACCTAGGAAAATGTTGTCTGTGATCAGTCTGTATTCCATATGTGTCTATATGTTGTTTGTCTGTGATCACAATGGGAGGGTTACATGTTGGGAAAAATAAACCTCTCTCTCTTTTTCAGTCATTCTGGAAGAATGAAGGCAACAGACAGAGCAGGAAACAATTTTTTTTAGTGGATTTCTGAATCTCCTAAACTCTAAGATAATTTAGTTGTTTAAAAGAAATCTCATTCTATGCTATCATTAAAGCAAGAATCAAATAAATTAATCTGTCAAACATTTCTCCTTCCATTTCTCACTGGCCATGAGAGAAGGAATGTAGAAATAAAAAAAAAAAAGACAGAAAAAGAGACAAATTTGATCCCACTGAATTCTATCAACAGATTAAATACTGAGATATATGTTTTATGAAAATCATAAAGGATTTTAAGATGCTTCTAAGGAAAACAACATTCAGACAGCTACCTAGAAAGCAAAGATTCTAAGTTGTGTACAGCCCATCTATCCAACTCCTGCTTGCAAATTAAGTTTGCAGCTTAAACTTTCCTAGCTAGTCAAAACTCATCAATCTTACTCAGTGCTTAACCAAAAGTGAAAAAGCTCCATTAAACAACTATGAGCTCAATCTACCATTAATCATACTGATGTTATCGGAAATTTAATTTAAAGATTATTAAAACAATACAATAAACTAGATCCTTTTGTAGACAGAGACTGGTCCATAAGAAAATCATATGCTGAGCATGAATCATCTATGCCACCTGAGTTCAGCAGAAAATAGTTTTGAGAAACCAAAAAATATTGCCCACCTTTCTTAAAACTCATGGCCCTTTCTCTACCCATTGGAATACATAGTTGCTAGGGAACTGAACAGATACAGAGGAACAGTGATCACTCAAGCATGCCTGCTCGAGATACCTTGCCATTTCGAACACTGTACGGTGAAAAAATGAATAAGAAGCTAATACCAACTTTATAACATCTATAATACTATTCAAAAATTTAGGTTTCCCTAATTCACCACAATTGGAGTGTGAATTTAAAAGAATAAAGGGGAAAAATGCAGATATTACTAATAAATAATTAAAAGTATAAAACATCAAAAGAATTGGTTTAAATTTAATAATTGGGTTAAATTAAACAGTTTAGGTCTACTTACAAAAAAAGGGGACTTTTAAAATATATAATGTAGAGGTATGATTTGCATTCTTATAATGTTGGTATTGTTACAATGATTATAATCAATTATATTGTTAATAATAATGTTAATATTATTATAATGATATATGATTTATAGCAATTTTAAATCCAGAATATAAAATTATAATATAAATGTGTAACCCACATAATTCCTTGATATCACAATTAATATGTATTTAATTATGATAGCATTAATATTATTATAATGAATAATTTACTCTGTAGTGGTGTTAATATATTTATAATTAATTATACTACTGACAAGCATGTTAATATTATACATTGGCTATCATGACTTGTAAAATCAAAACTTTTCATTGTATATGTAAATCTTGGAAACTTCTCAGCTTCAACATACAACTAGTAAGAGTTGCTGTTTAGGGTAAAAGCCATTGGAATTGCCACTGATATTATTTTATTTTGAATTCAGGTATAATTGATGTATCATTGAACTGTATCCACTACTTAAAAGAAAGACATGACTGATTAATGGCCCTGACTCTTACCTGAAGTCAAACAGTGTTGGGATTCCTTCCCTGCCTTTTCCTCTCACAGCAAATTGTTATCATCAAAGCAAAGTGAAATAATAATTGAAGCCCCAGAAATCTGAATGTGTGTAGCAAACAAATATGTCCCACTACTTACTTAAGAGACTGTACCCCACCCCAAGTTTTTGTTTTAATTGGAGTTATAATGAATCTCTTGTAAATTAATTCATTTGTATAATCACTGAACATGAATTGGAGTAACCACTTACAAGGAACAAACAAACAAAATACCCAGAATTATAATATGGGGGTTGAGCTTTTGCTTTCCAGAGAAGCAGAGAACTTCTCAGGAACAGCCGTACTTATGAAACAACCCAGATGACCATTCAAAGACGGTCACTGAAGCCCATGATTTGGAGATGAGCCAGAAGAACAACTTGCCTGGCAGAACAATCCCTGAAGATGGCGAACCCCCCCAAGACTGATCAATCTTTCATCCCAGCTCAATTGTTATTACTGTTGTGATTCAGCCACTTTGAAAAATGTAACTTATAATGACGTACATCCTTGTATTCTGATACTGGGTATGACTAGTTCTGTAACAAATGTAAATTTTCAAAGTGTTTTTCCCCTTCTATTAGCTCAAATTAGCCCCATTCTTATTCCACCAGAAGATAACACAGCATAAGAGACCCACCCTTAGCACAGACACCTTACACCAAATACTTATTATAGATTTGATTAGGAAAAGTTCTTCCCTTTGTTCAGCCTCTTCTATTACATCTTCCTTTTATGTCGGTTTTTCTTCCTACATTTCCCAGAATGATTTGCTTCGTACCCTTCGTGCCGGGGGATTTGCCCGAGCCTTATTCCTTGTTGTTCTTTTTTATTGTCCGTTCATCATTAGGTCCCTTGGCTCTCGTGTATGTCAAATCCAAATTGAATTAAAGTCACTTCAACTAATGGGAATGGCTAAATATATTGTGCTTTATGAATAATGAAAGCACTGCTGTGCTATAAGAAATGATGAAGAATTTAAAGAAATATGAGAAGATGTGAACGGATGCAGGAGGAAGAAAGGAGAACAAGGACTACAGTGTATACAAGTAGGAGAGTATAAACAGAAAGGACAAAAAATGCAGTATAATTGTAAAAACCCAGCTGCCCCCTCCAAAATTATTTTTTAAAAAACAACTAAACTCCTATCCTTTACTGATTATTGGAGTTGCTAACCTAGCGTCTATCTTCTCTATACAGAGTTCTTTGCACATTGTTTCTCTCATTAGACCAGTGATGGGCAACCTTTTGAGTTTGGTGTGTCAAAATTCTCCAAAAAGCCGAGCATAACTCGGCTGGTGTGTCACTTCAAGAAAAAAAAACATAATGACGCAATATTTATAGTCTAAATAACAAAAATGTATAATTGTAATATATAACTGTATTTAGTAAACCAAAATAGGTAAGTTAATAGAAGTAAAATTGTCCTCTCTGGAGCACAAGAATGTCCTCACTACACTGCAGCAAATGTTTCATCCTGGGCTTGCGACCCTGAACTTCTCTGTGTGTGGCCGCACATGCAACCGCGTGTCATTGAAAATGGCTACGCATGTCAGCGCTGACACGCATGTCATAGGGTTGCCATCACCGCATTAGGCTGAGGGCAGGGACCGGCCCTTTTTATTAAACTTTTCTTAGTATCCTCAGGGCTCAGCACAATGTCTAGCACATAGTAGGCACTTAAAAAGTGATTCTTTATTGATGCACCGAGGTTAAGGGAATGTTGTCAGTATAGTTTAACTTAGAAAGGAAAGTAGTTAATAAAACCTTTTTGTGGAAAAAATAGAGCAGTGTAGACTAGACAGTCATACAATCAGGTTGGTCCAAAACTGGTTGAATCATCACTTCCAGAGATTCATCTTTAGAGATTCCATGTCTGAGTGAAAAATCCGCAAGGGAGTGCTCCAGGCTCTTGGGCTGCTTGAATAGTTTTATCAGTGACTTCTGCAAAGACACAGATGCCCTGATTACCAAATTTTCAGCTTCCTTTTATCTATTTAAAAATATTTTGTTAGTGTCCTTTTATTTTTTCAGCCTCACTGTAACTAACTTCCCTTCACACCCAAAATACTTTTCTTTTAACATCTATGTAGAGTTGAGCTAAACAGTTCAACACATTGGGCTTGTCTGAAAATATACATTTCATTCTATCCTTTGTTCAAGATGTGGGAAAGTTCAGCCTCCATCTTTGGCGATCATCATTCCTTGCCCTGAAGAAGAGAGAGAAGGGGACCAAACCCTCAAGAGCACCTTAGATATCCTCATCCAAGCCCTTCATGATCAGTTCCACAGTCTAGATTAGCTCCTTATAGACTTTCTTTACCCATAAACCTGAGCTGCCATTCTCTGCCCAAGAAAGTCACAATATTGCTCTTTGGATTAAATGTCTTCTTGTAAATTTATTCAACTCTCAATCCTTTCCTTCATGCATAGCAGCACATAGTAGGCATTTGACAAATGCTTATTAAGTTAATAGACTAGTTCAGAGATCAAGAGTGCTGAAGGTTCTGGGCTAGATAATGATAAGTCCTAATAAGCAAAGACAGGATTTGGTAAATCAGATTTGGAGTTAGAAGCCTTAGTCATCTCTTTCCAACCTCCCCACTCCCCACCCTACCCACACATAGTTACTCCCACAACACTCTTCCTAAACATTGAGGCCAAGGCCATGTGGTCACCTGTCCAGTTCTCTCTGCCTGACCAGGATTTCCTAGAGTTGTTGTACCACCAGCAAGCATTTCCAAGGTCTGCTCCTTCACTTCAGATGCTTTTCTGGAACTCTGATGAAAGGTCTCAGGACAGAGACATTCTCCTGGCCTGGAAGCATTTTCCTGTGGGACATCATCTACCACATTCACTTTCTAGTATCGGAGACCTAGGAACTTAAAAGCAAGATAACTTCAACTGGGCCCTTCACTCTGGGGCTTAGATCTTGGTCTCACCCGACAACTATATCTCTAGTACTGCAAAATGGAGAGTAAATAGTATCCCTTCCTATAAAATCAGGGGCCAAACAAGGACAAGCAATGTCACCACTTCTGTTTGACCAGTTACAAGAAATGATGGCTAAATCAATAAGATGAAACAGGAATCTGAGGGAATGACTGTTGGGAAAAGAAATAGTAAAAAACTACTTTCTTAAAGAACCCTTTGGCAACTAAAAATTAATTGAAATAATAACTTAAGCAAAGATGCAGGATAAAAAATAATTCCACACATATGATTCAAATTTTTATATATCAATAAAACCTAGCATGGAGAGAATTTTTGTTTAAAATATTATAGCTATAAAAAATTCTAGAGAATCTACCTACAAAATACACAAAACAATTTTATAAAGAAGACTATAAACCACTGCTTATAGAAATACGTACCTAAAAACAGGGAAAATTGTAATATCTAATGGGTATGATGAGTTAAGGTAATAAAAATAACTATCACACCTAAATCAATTTAATTATTCAATGCCATACTAATGAAACTATCCAAGAATTCCTTTATAGAACTAAAAATAATAAGAAAAATCATTCTGTAGCTAAAAAGGACAAGAATCCCAAGGAAATAATGAAAAAAGTAGGAAAGAGAGAAGTTTAGCAGTACTAGATCTCAAAGTATACTACAATGTATACTACAAAGCAGTAATTCTCAAAACAATTTGGCACTGGTTAAAAAACTCTCTTAGAGTTGTAGTAGGGAAGAAGAAAAGGTTTTAAAAAATAATGGAAAAGATGATGTATACGACGTATTAAAAAAAGATCTTTTCACCTAGTTTTGATAAATTCCAAGAACCCAACTGCTAGGATAAGACACTATTTGATTAAAAAAATCCTGGGAAAATCAGAAAGCAGTATGGAAAAAATTAGATTTAGATGGACATCTCATACCATCTACCGAGAAAAGCCTCAAATGAATATAAGATATAAAAAGCAAGTTAGGGAAACTTGGGAAAGTTATCTTTCAGATCTATAGATAGAAGAAAAGTTTATAAGCAAACAGGAGATAGAAAGGATCACAAAAGATAAAAAAAAATTTATTACAGATTTCATTTGAAAATAAACCTCAAAACCTGAAAAAAATCTCAGAATTTAATTAAATCATTTGATAATGGATGGTGGGTGAGAAAATAAGGTCACTCATTCTCATGAGTCTCTGTGAGGTTTATCTTAAACTACCAGTACATGTACTATATGTAAATATTTAGGCAATTCACTTAAAATACTGAAGGTCTTTAAAATACTTAAGGTACTTTAGATACTAAAGTTAATTAAGAACTTTATTACTATTAATGCAGTGAGAAAGAGTATACATAGACAGAGGTCAGAGAAGCTGAACATGTTGAGATGACATCCAAGGGGAAAAATTGAGCAGTGAGAAAGAGAAATAAACAGGGAGAAAAGAAAAGGAGAGATAGACGGGGTGAATTATCTCACATGGGGAGGCCTATAAGAGTTAAAGAATGAAGGGAAAATTAGGGGAGTGATGGGAAATGCTTGAATTTCACTCTCATCAGAATTGGCTCAAAGTAAGAATAAGTGCAATATTGTATGCATCTTTAGCTGGAAGATCTTTAGAGATACCAGATAATTATGTTTAAATGATGCATTGGGAAGACTATTCTCCCAAAGCATCACAGGGGGGGATTGTGAAAGGGAATTCTTTATTCTCTTTGTCTACTTTGAGTTAACACTTAGTCAACTCTTTCTTTTAGTACCCCACTTAGGATCTAGCTAACCACTAAGTAAAGAGAGCTCTACCCTTTTAACCTAATCAGTCAGAAATGTGTGAATCTTGTGATAAAAAAGTTTACACCTTCAGAGGCCTATAATAAGAACGAACACCTTCAGAGGTAAGAAGTGGATCCCACAAGACACTGCCCCACAGGGCAGTGCTGGGCAATTTGGAAGCTGTGATTGGCCCCTGTGAAGAGGGGAAGGGACAAGAAGCCATTATAAAAGGCCCTGAATTTCTGGGGCTGGGAAGTTGGTTTCAAGAAGGAAGTCAGCTTCAAGAAGAGAGTAGGCTTCAGGAAGAATCAGCTTCAGGAGTCATCTTCAGCTCAAGGCATCCTGACCTGCCTCTTGGAGGGAACTTGGGTGAGTGAATAGCTGGCTTTCCTTTCCTGGCTTCCAGAGAGAGTTTAACTTCAGTTGAGAGGGTTAACAAGTTGTGCCTGCCTGAGTTGAGCAATATTTAGTGTGATAGGCTATACATCTTCTCTATTCCTTTTTGTATTTCTCTACTTTCAGTCTTTCCACCTTTTTTGTAAATAAAAACTATTAAAAGTCATTTTGACTTTGAGCTATAATATTTTAAATTGGTGACCACCATATTATTTATAATTTTCATATATTTTAGTCAAACCATTAAAATTTAATTCCTACAATCCTCAGTTGGCTATAGAAATCTATCTTACCCCATAGGGAAGTGGGAGCAGGGACAAGATAAGGAGGTAATGGAGTGAATTGTTGGAGGTAGTGGTTAAAGGCAAAACATTTGTAAACAGAGAAAGGCTGAAAGGAGAGAGAAAAAAGGATAAACAAGGGGAAATAAGATGGAGGAAAACAAATAATAATCATAACTGTGAGTGTGAATGAGATGAACTCATTCATAAAATGGAAGAGGATAGCAGAGCATATTAAAAACCAGAATCATATAATATACTGTCTGCAAGAAAAAAAGAAAATTAAGTCTTGACAAAAATTACCATAGACAATAAAGTGATATCAATATTAAACACAAATTCTTCAAGCATAGCATCCAAATTCCTAAAAAAGTTGAATGAGTTATAGGAGAAAAGAGAAAGTTAAACTAGTGGGAGACCTCACTTCTCCCTTTCAGAAGTAGATAAATCCAACCAAAAACTAAACAAAAAAAACTTAAGTAGGTAAATAGAATTTTAGGTATGATAGACCTATAAAGAAAACTGAATGGGAATAGAAAGGAATATGCCCTTTTGTCAATAATACATGGTACTTTAAAAAAAATTCACTTCATAATAGGGCATAAAAATCTTACAACTAAATACAGAAAGTAATAATAATAATAAATGCATCTTTTTTAGATCATAAGGCAACAAAAATTATAATCAATAAGAGGCCATGAAATGACAAATTTAAAATTAATTAGAAAAGATGTAATCTAATTCTAATGAATGGATAGGACAAAGAACAAATCATAGAAACAAAAATAATTTCATTTAAAGGAATAACAATGAGACAACATCAAAATTTATTAGAAACAGTCAAAGTGGTACTTAAAGGAAATTTTATAACTCTAAATGTTTCCATCAATAAAATAGAGAAAAAGCAAATCAATGAATTAGGCATGCAACTAAAAACCCTAGAAAAAGAACAAATTTTAAATCCCCAATTAAAGGCTAAACTGGGAATTCTGAAATTTAAAGGAGAAATCAATAAAATTAAAAGAAAATGATTGAACTAATAAATAAGAGTAGGAGTCAGTTTTATGAAGGAAAAAAAGCCCCAGACCATTTGTTAATTTGATTTAAAAAAGAAAAGAAGAAAACCAAATTACCTGTATCAAAAATGGAAAGGGTATATGTACCATCAATGAAGAGGAAGCAACCACTAGAATTTATTAAATTAAAGCAATCATTATTTTGCATAATTATATGGCAATAAATCTGACAATCTAAGTCAAATAGATGAATATTTACAAAAATATAAATTGCCCAGATTAACAGAAGAGGAAACTTAAATAATCTCATCTCAGAAAAAAGAAACTGAATAAGCCATTAATGAATGAACTCCCTAAGAAAAAAATTGCCAGAGCCAGATGGATTCACAAGTGGATTCTACCAAAAAATTTGAAGAATAGTTAATTCCAGTGCTATATAAATTATTTGGAAAAATGGGTAAAGAAAGAGCCCTACCAAATTCTTATTATGATACAAATATGGTGCTGATACCTAAGCCAGGAAGAGCAAATACAGAGGAAAAAAAACTATAGTCCAATTTCCTTAAATGAATATTGATGTAAAAATTTTAAATAAAACACTAGCAAAGAAAATACAGCCATATGTCACAAGGATCATATACTATGGCCAGGAAGAATTTATACCAGGAATTCATGGCTGGCTCAATAATTAGGAAAACTATCGAGCATACCTGACTATATAAATAACAAAACCAACAGAAATCATATGATATTTCAATAGATGCAGAAAAAGCTTTTGACAAGATATAAAAGTCATTCCTATTAAAAACACTAGAGAGCATAGGAATCAATGGAGTTTTTCTTCAAATGATAAGTAGTATCTATCTAAAAGCATCAGGAAGCATTATCTGTAATGGGGATAAGTTAGACTCCTTCCCAATAACAACAGGAATGAAGCAAGGATGGTTATGATGGTATGATGGATTTGTAGATGGTATGATGGTATACTTAGAAAATCTTAGAGAATCAACTAAAAAACTAGTAGAAATAATTAACAAATTTAGCAAAGTTGCAGAAAACAAAATAACCATCAGAATTTCTATAAAAACAAAGTCCAGCAGCAAAAAATAAGAAAGAAAAATTCCATTTAAAAATGTTATAAATATAAATATAAAATCCTTGGGAGTCTAACTTGCCAAGACAAATTCAGGAACCATATGAATATAATTACAAAACAGTTTTCATATAAGTCAGATCTAAACAAATATTAATTGTTCATGGCGAAGCTAATAAAGCCAAGTCAATATTATAAAAATGACAATTTTACCTGAACTAATTTACTTGTTCAGGCACATAAGAATCAACAACCAAAAATTATATAAAACTAGAAAAATAATTTAAAAATTCATTTAAAAAAACAAAAGATCAAGAATATCAAGGAAATTAATGGAAAAAAAGAGAGAAGGAAAGTGGCCTGGCCATACTAGATTTCAAATTGTACTATGAAGCATTAATCATCAAAACAATCTTGTATTGATTAAGAAATAGAATGGGGACAGGGGGTAGCTGGGTGGCTCAGTGGATGGAGAGCCAGGCCTAGAGATGGGAGGTCCTGGGTTCCAATCTGACCTCAGACACTTCTCAGCTGTGTGACCCTGGACAAGTCACTTGACCCCCGTTGCCCACCCTTACCACTCTTCTGCCTTAGAACCAATACCCAGTATTGACTCCAAGACAGAAGGTAAGGGTTTAAAAAAAAAAAAAGAATGAGGATCAATGGAATAGATAAGGCTATACAATACACTGTAGTAAATAATCATAGTAATTTAGTGTTTGATAAACCCCCAAATTCCAACTTTGAGGACAAGAATTCACTATTTGATAAAAACTACTGGGGAAACTGGAATCAGTTTGGCAGAAACTTGTTATAGATCAATGTCTCATATCCTGTACCAAGATAAGGTTAAAATGGGTACATGATTTAGACATAAAGTGATATCATCAGCAATTTAGAAGAGCATGGAATAGTTTAAATCTCAGATCTATGGATAAGGAAAGAATTTATGGATGAACAAAGTAGATAACATTAGGAGATGTAAAATGGATAATTTTGACTATATCAAATTTAAAAAGTTTTATACAAACAAAAACAATTCAACCAAGATTAGAAGGAAAGCAGAAATCTGAGGGGAAATTTTTACAGCAAGTTTCTCTGAGAAAAAGCCTCATTTCTTTCTTTTTTTTTTTTTAAACCCTCACCTTCCATCTTGGAGTCAATACTGGGTATTGGTTCTAAGGCAGAAAGGTGATTAGGGCTAGGCAATGGGGGTTAAGTGACTTTCCCAGGGTCACACAGCTAGGAAGTGTCTGAGGCCAGATTGGAACCTAGGACCTTCCATCTCTAGGCCTACCTCTCAATCCACTGAGCTACCCAGCTGCCCCCAAAAGCCTCATTTCTTAAGAATACAGAGAACTGAGTCAAATTGATGAGAATACAAGCCATTCCCTAATTGACAAATGGCCAAAGGATATGAACAGGCAATTTAAAGGTGAAATTAAAGTTGTCTATAGTTATATGAAAAAATGCTCCAAATCACTATTGATTAGAGAAATGCAAATGAAAACAACTCTGAGGTACCATCTCACACTGATCAGATTGGCTAACATTACAGTAAAGGAAAATGATAAATGTCAAAGGAGACGGGGGAAATTGGACACTGATGCATTGTTAGTAGAATTGTGAATCCATCCAACCATTGAGAAGAGTAATTTGGAAGTATGCCCACAGGGCACTAAAATTGTACTCTAGCAATACCACTACTAGGCCTGTATCCCAAAGAGATCCAAAATAAAAGGGAGGGGGGCAAAGGATCCATTTGTACAAAAGTATTTCTAGCAGCTCTTTCGTAGTGGCAAAGAATTGGGAATTTGGAGATGCCCATCAGTTGAGGAATGGCTAAACGAGTTGTGGTATAGGATTGTAATGGAATACGACTGTGCTGTAAGAAATGAAGAGCAGGATGAGCTCAGAAAAACCTGGAAAGACCTACACAAACTGGCACTGAGGAAAGCGAGAAGAACCAGAAGGACACTGTACACAGTAAGAGCATTATTATATGATGGAACAACTGTGAAGGACTTACCTATTCTCAGCAATACAATGACCCAAGACAGTTCTGAAGGACTTATAATGAAGAATACTTGAATTTCAGAGAAAGAAATGGTGGAGTCTGGATGCAGATCAAAGCATATTGTTTTTCGCTTTATTTGTCTTTTTTTGATATATAAATAAAATATTTATTTTTTATTATAAATATTTAATATAAATATAATTAGATATTTATTAAATATAAATATATTTAATATATATTTATTTAATATAAATATTTAAAATAAATATTTATTTTATTCACCTGTGTGTGTGTGGTTTTTGTTCTATGAATCTTCTTTTACAACATGATCAAAGTGGAAATATGTTTTGCATGATCACACATGCAAATTGTTTACCATCCTCAGGAGGTGGAGGAAAGAAAAGAAAATGGATTTTGAAATACATATGTTAAACATTGTTATTGCATATACATGGGAAAAATAAAATAAAATAAAATTTAATAATGCGTTTATAAGTTGGATGAAAATTGGAGTTTCTAGAGTAGCTTATCCCCATTGGACACCCTTACATAATGTGTATGGGCAGGTACACACATAGATATCTACCATTTCAAGAGTCTATAAAATCATTATCATCTTCAAGTCCAGGATTTAATCCTCTCCATGGACTAAAGTTAGTCATTAATAGGATATAGTTCTAAGATCAAAGAGTTCTCCAAGAGAGTGTGAATTGGAGGAAAGAAAGGAGTAAAAGAGGGCTTTTTTTTTCCTGGAAGTTGGTGGCTAAGACAAATGAAATTCCTAGAAACGACACTAACTTTTCTCCTCTTTCCCTTTCTTCCCTGGTTCTGAGTAAGAATATTCTTTTTCTTGAAGTTTCCATACATTTTCACGGAAATATTGGTTTCAGCTCATCCTAGTTTTTTATAGATGCCTCCATATATGTCATCTTTACTTGATATGCAGTTGGCTATCCTTCTCGTGCAACCTTTCTTTGATAGTTGAAATCTATTATGAATTAGTGTTTAGATATTCATTTAAAGTCTTTTAACTTTGAGGACTGGATTTAAGTATTTTATAGATTTCTTCAAAATTCTTCCATAGAAATGACCCAAAAGCCCAGTGAGAAATCATCTCTAATCCTTTGATATATTTTCTCATCATCCTAAGATCTCGCCCTTTCATGTCCAAAATATCAAACCGCTTTCCTGAAATCTATTGTCCAAAGTTCTGCTGATTGAGTGACCCACCGTGTCCAGACCCACTTGTTGGTCAACGTTGTGTGGAGGCATCTCTCAGTCTGTAGCTCTGCATTTACTGACATTTGTCAGTAGTCAAATCACATGCCTCTCCCTGGGATGTTCGTGCCTGGAAGCTGTCACAGACTCCCACCTTGAAGAGCAGATGAGCTGCAGACGCCTCTTTTGCTGTCATGGACCTCTGCAGCTTGTCTGATAAAAGCCGGCTCACCTGGAAGCGAATTGGCTGATCTTCACCGATCAGCCCAGCAATGGGTTGCTTCCTTGATGTATTTACAATATACTCCTTTCTTTCTTTCTTTTTTTTTTTTTTTAAGCCCTTAACTTCTGTGTATTGTCTCATAGGTGGAAGAGTGGTAAGGGTGGGCCATGGGGGGTAAAGTGACTTGCCCAGGGTCACACAGCTGGGAAGTGGCTGTGGCCGGGTTTGAACCCAGGACCTCCCATCTCTAGGCCTGGCTCTCCATCCACTGAGCTACCCAGCTGCCCTATACTCCTTTCTTTATCCTGAGTTTTGCCTCATTAATCGGGGTAAAAGCCTCAAAGAATTTCCCTTTTAACACTATCACAGTTTTGCATATGAATCTTCATAATCTATGGCAAAAAGACTGGATCAACTGAATAGTAAACACTGATTTGCTGACACTGTTTCCCCTGACCACCATAGCCTAGGACAGAATTCTGTCCAGTGAGGCAGTCATGGCCTTGGGATTGGTCCAGACCAGATCCTACTTGGGCCCAGACCCTCATCACTGTTTCACCGGGCTCAGCACCTTAGGGAGGCAGGGGCTGGAGTTTTTCCTATTTAACATCAAGGGAAAGTACCCTCAAGTACTACAAAGGCATCTGGATTCCTAGATTAAGCTACAAGTGAGATCTTCCTGTTTTTGACCTGATTTTGTAGTCATTCTATAGCCTAGGCAACTAAGTAAACGAGTGCTTGAACTGTTATATGTATCCCTGAAAAATCTCACTTTTAGAATATGAGAATAACAAAGGAATGGAATATTTAACCCCAAAATTTCTTCTGATTTTCTGTAGAAGGTTTTAGATGCTGCAGTTCCTTGTCCTCAAATAACTTTTGGGAAATGACAGTATTTTTATTTCTTTTGTGTGGAACATAGGCATTTCGGCTCTAAGATTGCTGGAGCTTTTCCCTTCAGGTGGATTCTGGCTATATTCAATTTAATTAAAGATAGTCTTCAGGCTTATTTCCCTATAAATTATGATTTTCAGGGAATTTAAAATGAAACTGAAATGATCTTGACTTTGTTTTGCACATTGGACCTTTTTGATAACATACTTAATTTTGTCAGTTTTGACTTTGTCCTAACATTTCTTGCTATCTCATGGAGTCATTGATTTGTGTTTGGTATAATCTAGTTTCTAGAGACTTTTTCTTGAATGAACTTAGGGAATAGTTTTCTTCCCCATTCCTAACTTTTAATTTTAATTTTTTAATCAATTACATGTAATAAACATTTTCATATAAATTTTCTGAAGTTATATGATCAAATTTGTCTTCCTCCCTCTCTCCCTCTCTTTCCCTCTCCCAGACTTGGAAAGCGAATTAGTCTGGGTTATATATGTATTATCATGAAAGACATTTCCATATTGTTCATTTTTTGGGGGGGGGAATAATCATATAAAACCAAAACCCCAAAACATAAACCCAAATAAGGAAGTGAAAAATAGTATGCATTGATCTGCATTCCAATTCCAACAGTTCTTTCTCTGGAGGTGGTTGGTATTGTAATAATGAAAAGTAAAAGATTAAATGTAATATTAATTAAAAGTATTCTGGGGGCAGCTGGGTAGCTCAATGGGAGGTCCTAGGTTCAAATCCGGCCTCAGACACTTCCTAGTTGTGTGACCCTGACTTTGACCCCCATTGCCCACCCTTACCACTCTTCTGCCTTGGAGCAAATACACAGTATTGACTCCAAGACAGAAGGTGAGGGTTTAAAAAAAAAAGTATTCTGGTTGCCATTATAAAATTAACTCTTAAGTCAGGAGTCTATTAGCAGCTCTTAACAATGTAATTTTAATCAAAATGGAGATATAGGGAAAAAGGGGAATGTAGGAAGGGGACAGAAAATATTACCTTTCTAAAAATTACCCTAAGCCAAATCAGAAAGTCAAAATCTGAAGTTCGCCGAGACACCTCCGGCCCCACACCTTTTATGCTCCATGCCCATACATGCCCACAAAGTACACATGCAAAATGGGATTGTGGGGTAGGAAAAGCTGGGTTGGATGAGCCTGGGAATGGATTCTATCTATACAGTATTCTTTGTTATAAGTCCCTCAGAATTGTCCTGGATCATTATATTGCTGACAGTAGCTATCACAGTTGATCATTCCACAATATTTCTGTTACTTGTATATAATGTTTTTCCTGGTTCTGCTTATTTCACTCTGCATCAGTTCATGTAAGTCTTTCCAACTTTTTCTGAAATCATTCTGTTCATCATTCCTTACAGTACAGGAATACATTACCATCATAAGGGAATAGTTTTAAACTCTTCTCTCTCCAATCCTTCTAAGTTTTTATTTAATCTTTTATCTTTTGCTTCATTTCTTCTAGGTTTTTATGTCATCCTTTTGGAACATTCTTTGAGTCTCTGCTAGCAGGTCTTATAGAGTTACTCATTTGGAGAATAGCTATATCCTAAAACTGGTCAATATTGTTTTATATTTTCCCATTTCTCTAGCTTTATTTCCTAAACCAAGCTTTTATGCCAGGGCTAGACTCATGGCCTTCTGGTGAAGTTTTGGTTTCGGTGGTTGGCTCTGTTGGTCTCACTTTGGGTCACTAGAACTTTTGAACTGACTGCTACCTCACAGGGTTAGGTAGATTCTTTGAGGTTCAGAGATTTGGGTCTTTTGGCCTCTCTCTGATATCTCAAGAAGAGTGTGAGAGCCCCCAGAGTCCCCAGACCTTGGCTATCCTATCCCAAGGACTGCTGCAACATAATGGTCACTGCTCGTTCCCACTCATAGGGCTTCCAACGTCCTCACATTGGTGCCTTCCTGGAAAAGCTCTGTGTTTTTACTGCCTCAGGACACTGAGACTTGTAGACTAAATAGAACCTGGCCCAGATCTGGTTGTGCTATGAGACTATTCTATGCTGGAACTAGGCTTTCTGATGACTGTCTTTACTATTATTCTCAGACTTCTCGTTAAGTTAACTATTTGTGCAGTTATGAAATCATGTCTAGCAGTTTTTCATTTGATTTATTGATTATTCAGTGTGCTTTGCCCTCCAGGGTTTTGTTGGAGCAGATAGGAGAATTGAATGGTCTGATTACAATGTGGTAATCATTTTAGCCTGACATCAGAGCTTTAAAATTTCCAATTAGTTTCTTTGCATATTACCTGGAATTTTCTATATAAATCATGAAATCATAAGCAAACCAAGTCTAGTTTTGTTTCTTCTTTGCTTATCTTGATGCCTTATTTTTTCCTTCCTCTTCTTGCTATTGCTAGCAACTCTAGAACTATGTCATAAAACAAGGAAAGAGGCAACCTTCCTTTCCTTCTATATTTGTTGAAGAAACTTCCATTACATATAATGCTAGCTTTTGGATCGATACTTTTCTACATATTAAAGCTCTTTCTGTGCCTTTCCTTTGTGAGCTTTTTTTGGCATGAATGTTGTACTTTGGCAAAAGTTGAGTTATCTATTGAGTTAATCATGTAATTTTGGATGATTTTCTTTGTCATATAATTGTCTTGTTTTCATAATGTTAATCCACTCTTGAATCTCTGGTATGAATCTAACCTGATCACAGTTAATAACTTCTTAGGGGGGGGATTAGTTATTTTGAATGCTACGAAATGAAAATGAACCAGTTTAGCATACAAGATATATACCTTTAGGAGATATATGCTTCTTGACAGATGTGGGAGACTGCATATGGAACATCACAAATAATCACATTTTTTCCATCATATTACTTAGTTTTGTTGAATTTTCCCCCTTCTTTATTATTTCTTGCAAGGAATAATTCCACGGGAGAGAGAGGAATAAAATGGGGAATGTAGATGATATAAAAACAAAAGATATCAACAAAAAAATTTATAAAAGTTAGTAGAATTCTTTTTTTTTTAAACCCTTACCTTCCATCTTAGAATCAGTACTGTGTATTGGTTCCAAGGCAGAAAGAGTGGTCAGGGCTAGACAATGGAGGTTAAGTGACTTGCCCAGAGTCACATAGCTAGGAAGTATCTGAGGCCAGATTAGAACCCAGGACCTCTCTCTCTGGGCCTGGATCTCAATCCACTGAGCCACCTAGCTGTTCTCTGGTAGAATTCCTTAAGAGATACCTGAACTAATAAGATACATTTGAAAGTCCAGTCCTTATTACATGAGTGAATCCAACCTATAACAGAAAGCTATGGCAGAGGCAGCTAGGTGGCTCAGTGGCTAGAGAGCCAGGCCTAGAGTGGGGAGGACCTGGGTTCAAATCTAGCCTCAGACACTTCTCATGTGACCCTGGGCAAATCATTTAATCCCTATTGCCTAGTCCTTACCACTTTTCTGCCTTGGAACCAATACTCAATGTCAATTCTAAGGCAGAAAATAAGAGTTAAAAATTTTAAAAAGCAAAAAACAGAAATGAAGAATAAAGTAAGAGAGCTCTTCAAAAAAGGAGTGATAGGGGGCAACTGGGTAGCTCAGTGGATGGAGAGTCAGGCCTAGAGACGGGAGGTCCTAGGTTCAAATCTGACCTCAGACACTTCTCAGCTGTGTGACCTTGAGCAAGTCACTTGACCCCCATTGCCTACCCTTACCACTCTTCCACCTAGGAGCCAATACACAGTATTGACTCCAAGACGGAAGGTGAGGGTTTAAAAAAAAAGGAGTAATAGACAAAAATAATAGAACCTGTCAAAGAGGTACTGAGAATTATACTCCCAATGAAATGTGTTGTCAAGTGAGATGACTGCCTAGGTTGCAGATAAGCAGTAAAGTCAAATAGGAGATAGAGACCAGCTCTGCAGTGATATTTGGTGTAGCAGACTAGCATTAAAACCTTTTCCAAGAATAAGTACTTAAACCTCTATAAATGAGGAAACATTCTATTCCACATCCACAGCATTTATACTTGCCTGCCCAATCTTTGTAGTCCAGTAGTAGTGAGGATCATGGCATCTTTTTATTCAAAAGTATTCAGAATTTGTTAGCTCTTGGTATCTCAATGTACCACCCACACTAGTCATATGCTTTATTGTTAATCCAGTTCTTTCCACCTGAAATAGCATCCTCTGTGCAAGACCTCCAGAAATCATAATCCATTTAACCTTGGAGCACTTGACTGGGGGTGAGCTGTTCTAATTGCTCTCAAACTTCACTAGTCCTCAGCATCTAGTCCGACTCTGACCACAATACATTTAACATCTTATTTAGCCTCTCATCTACCCATTTTGACATGGCAATAACAAGGTTACAAACTTTCTCTTGCATATGAGTTTTCTTTAGAGAATAAAGTTTGTTCTCTGCTGAAACTTGTCCTCACAGTTGTTACATCCAAAGGGTTTCTCTAAGTGTATATTTCCCAGTGATATCCTCTGGCTGAAGGAATTCTTCATTTCCATTAAGTTTTCTTTTAATTATGAACTTGAACATCAAAAAGAGAAAAATATACAAAGGAAGGAAAAAGAAGAATGTACACGAATAAGTAAACTATTACATATACTTTAAGTGAACATTAAATTGAACACAATAGTAACTAATCTATTTTTGTCTGAGTTCCTTGTGCTTAATTTTGTGTACTTTAAATTGCTTTAGACTCTTTTCTTTCTTTTCTCTTTTTATATCAGTATCTACCCATATCTTCCCTTATAACATTTCTCATCCAGGGTAAAAGTCCTCTGTTGTAATAAATATAGTCAAATAAAATAAATTAATATTAGCCAAGTCTGAAAACTAGTCTTATTCTGAACTTTTGGGACCTTGGAAGGCCTAATGCCTACTTGAATAAAGCACCACAAAAGAATGGTTTATACATTTTTAAATATAATGAAACTTTATTTCAAAATGTAAAAACTATTCTCAGGTTGAAGGCCATACAAAAGCTGGAAGTATGTCCTGCTGGCCCCAAACCCCTGTAAGTAGTCCATCATTTTTCTGCCAAGAGGTGGGAAGACTGCTTCAACATCTGTCTTCTGTAGTCAGGATCAATCAATACATTGATTTCTGAAGTCTTTCTTTTAGGGTAATTTTCCTTCACATTTAAATAGTTGTTATATAAATTGTTCTACTAGTACTAAAGAGTTTCCTACATTCAAAGGCTTTCTCTCTATAGAATGTGTCCCTTGAAGTCTATCTAATAAGGTTTTCTCTCTAGCTAAAACTTTTCCCTTATTCATTTTTCTATAGTGAATTCTTTTTTTGTAAACTTTACTTTCTGTCTTAGAATAGATACTAAGTATTAGTACTGAAGCCCTGATTTCCTGAATAGACTGGCAGAAACCCTTAGGTGGCATGTGACCTGGCGAGTGACCTGTCTGGTTAAGTGCCTGGAGTTCAGAACTTGTGACCCAGATTGCCCAATCAGAAAGCCAAGTAGAACAATGTCATTGACTGTATAAAAGACAGGCCAAGCCCAAGGGGCAGGGGTGAAGATGGATGTTTCTTGGCATGGGCATCATCATGAGCGAAAATCCCCCTCCACTCTGCCCCAGCAATCTCTGATCTTATCTTTCCCATGCCACCACTTGTAAATGGGCAGAATTCAGGACTGAAGAAACAATCCACTTTCAATGAAGTCTTTCCCATATAGATTACATACAAGTTCTCTGATAATGAATTAGGTTGGTTTTCCACCTGAATCCTTTGCTGCATTCATCACATTCAATGGGTTTCTTTCCACTGTGAGTGATGGCCTTTAAAAATATTATCTCAAATCTGGCCTCAGACACTTCCTAGCTGTGTGATCCTGGGCATGTCATTTAACCCCCATTCCCTAGCCTTTGCTGCCCTTCTGTCTTGGAACCAATACATAATATTGATTCTAAGAGTTATAAGATAATGGTTTAAGAAAAAAAATATTATCACGAAAGACTTTTGCAATATGATTCTATTCAAATGGTTTCATTCTTGTTTTTATGAGTTCTCTGATGGATTTTCAGAACATTACTTGAACTGAAGGCTCTCCCATATTCATTGTATTCAAAGGGTTTCTCTCTGGTATGAATGAGTTTTCTGATGGCTTTTGAGTCCATAACTTGAACTGAAGGTTCTCCCACATTCACTGCATTCAAAGGGTTTCTCACCAGTATGCGTTCTCTGATGGGTTCTGAGAACATTACTTGAACTGAAGGCTTTTCCACATTCATTACATTCAAATGGTTTCTCTCCAGTATGAGCTCTCTGATGCCTTTTGAGCCCTTGGTTCTCACTGAAGGTTTTCCCACATATGTTACACAGAAAAGGTTTCAGTCCAGTATGACTTCTCTCATGGGCAATGAGTTGTTCCCTCCTGCTGAAGACTTTCCCACATTTATTACATTCAAAAGGTTTCTCCCCAGTATGAGTTCTCTTATGTCTACTAATGGATGCCCTTTCACTGAAGGTTTTACCACACTCATTACATTCAAAGGGCTTCACTCCAGTATGAATTTTCTGATGTCTAATAAGGCTTCCCTTCCGGCTAAAGTCTTTCCCACATTCATTACATTCAAAGGGTCTTTCTCCATTATGAGTTCTATGATGTGTAATATATATGCTCTCACTGAAACTTTTCCCACAGTCATTACATTCAAAAGGTTTCATTCCAGTATGAGTTCTCTGATGTCTGATAAGGTTTTCCTTCCGACTAAAGCATTTTCCACATTCATTACAAACAAAAGGTTTCTCTCCAGTATGAGTTCTTTGATGGATAACAAGGCTTGACCTCCACTGGAAGCCTATTCCACATACAGTACATTCAAAAGGTTTCACCCTACCATGTGTTTTCTGATGGTTTTTAAAAACATTTCTGTCTCTGAAGGCATTCCTACATACATTACAATCAAAGGGTTTAACTCCTGTGTGAGTTTTCTGATGGATTTTGAGTACACTTCTCAAACTGAAGGCTTTTCCACATTCATGACATTCAAAGGGTTTTTCTCCAGTATGTGTTCTCTGATGTCTATTAAAGGACCCCCTCTGACAGAAGGCTCTCCCACATTCATTACATCGAAAGGGTTTCTCTCCAGTATGAGTCCTCTTATGCATAATAAGATGCCCTTTCCAATTAAAAGCCTTCCCACATTCATTACATTCAAATGGTTTCTCCCCAGTATGAGTTCTCTGATGGCCTTTGAGTACTTGGCTTTCCCTGAAGGCTTTCCCACATATATTACACAGAAAGGGTTTCACTCCAGTATGAATTCTCTCATGGGTAATGAGTTGTTCCCTTCTGCTGAAGACTTTCCCACATTCTTTACATTCAAAAGGTTTCTCTCCTGTATGAGTTCTCTGGTGTCTAGTAACAGATGCCCTCTCACTAAAAGTTTTTCCACATTCATTACATTCAAATGGTTTCAATCCAGTATGAGTTCTCTGATGTCTAATAAGATTTGACCTCCAGTTAAAGTCTATCCCACATTCATCACATTCAAGGGATTTTTTCCTACTCTCAATTTTCTTCTTTTTAATCAAGGCTCCTCTGTTGTTAAAAGTTTTTCCAGATTTATTACACTCAAGTTTCTCTTCAATGTGAATTTTCTGATGTCCAATAATATTTGCTCTTCTGCCTAATGGTTTTCCACATTCACTGTGTTCAAGTAATTTTTCTCCAGCACATGTTTTGTAAAACTTAATTAGATCTGAGTGGTAACTGAAGTGCTTCTTCAATTTGTTATACTTAGGAAGGTTCTTCCCTAAGGAGAATGTATTACATGTAAGTAGATCTGAAAAATCTCTGAATGTCTTTCCAATTGTACATTTTTGGAGACTTTTCTCCACAGTCCCTCTCCATAATGGAACAAAGACTGACTCAAGAAGCAAACTTTTCCCAAAGACATGATGCTGAGGTACACTCATTTCATTAAAAACAGTTCTCTGAGAGATTGTTACTTGTTTAGTTTGCCTCTCCTGGCCAACCCTCCGTTTCTTTAAATGACTGTCATATTCCATAGCTCCTATTTTTGTGGACTCCAAAGCACCATTCTTTGTTAGTCTTGCTTTAGTTGATGCTCTTGTGTAAATGTCCAGCATCACACTTGGATCTTTGATTTCAAATATGGTCTCCTGACTAAGAGAACCTGAAAGACAATTTTTAAAAGTTGCCAGTAATTACTGCCTGTGATAAGAGAAAGCAAATTTTAGTGCAAGTTCTAGTTTCTAACTATTCCGTCAAGGAAAATAAGGCTTCATTTGGATTAGGCAGAACCACCATTGTTTAGGGAAATTGAAGGCATTTGAATGTGATAGACAAATGAAGTGATAATAGAATATCTAGCTGTCCTGAGCATAATTAATTACATTCCTTGGAAATGAAAGTCTTCCTAAGATTGCCATTAAAAACAACACTAAGTGAAAAATAGAATTATCTTCTACAGGGTAGAATAGTGGAAAACCACACAGTAAAGGGGAAAAGTAGCTCAGAAAATTATTGAACTAGAAAATTATTGAACTCAGAATATAGGTAGACAAGAATGATGGATCAGGAAAATTGAGCAAAGTTAGAGAATTACTGAGCTTTCCCCACATTAGCAAGAACAAGAAATATGACTGATTTACTTCAGAAAAATTGTTTTTAAATTCTCTAAAACATTAAACATGTGAAACTAATTTGTTCAATAACAGCATAAGAAAATATGATTCAATTAATCCAGGTAAATTCTTGTCAATCATTAATAATACAATGAGAAAATGATTTAAAATCTTTCCATGAATCACAAAGTCAGAACTTGAGAGTTATAAGAAGTCTCAGTGGTCATCTTGTCTAATTCTTAATTGAAAGAAAACCCCACCATAACCTACTCTACAAGTAGCTTCCACCCCTTTATATTTGTGAGGGTGAATTGCTCTGTGTACACATGCAAGACTTTCATTACTGCTATTTCATTTTATGCAATTAGATTTAGCCCCATGCTTTTGTCCTTTGGAACCTGTAAAGGTTAAATTTAGTGGATGGACTTAAATTATATGAAATAATAACATGATCGCCAAAGTTATTATATCTCAAGTCAGAAGTTTATTTACCAAATTAGTGGGGAAACAATAAAGTAGAGAAATGTGAAAGAGGTTAGAGAAAATACCTATATTAGTCCTCAGCCAGGAGGGTCAATAGTGAGTAACTACAAGGCCTCCTCCAAGATGGAAGCTAGTCTCTTAGGAAACTAGGAAAGGAGTCATCTTTTTTCACTCACCCAATGAAGTAGTCCAGGAGTCAGAATCTAAATTGAAACCACAATTCACACTGCAGTCTCCAGTGAAGACTATCTCCGGGAGACACTCTCCATGAGACACTCTCCATGAGACTCAACTTCACCAGACTGTCCCAGCCCAAGGATTTCATGGCTTTTATGCTGGTTTCCTGCCCCTCTTCACAGGGGCCAACCACAGTTTCCAAATTGTCCAGCCCTGCCCAGGGGTAGTGTCTGTGGGATTAACTTGTCACCTCTAAAGGTGTTAACTCTCCTCCTAGGATTCACATGTTTCTGAGTTATCACCCAGTTTAGCAGTAGGTTGCAGACTTCCTCCTACTTAAGGGACTCTACGAGTGAGAAATTACATTTAGGTATTTTTGTTTCTTTTAATTGTGGTTAGATGTGGTTTTATACCACCACATTTCCTACCATGCTCTTTGCCCCTTGCCCTCCCAAAGAACTATTCTGTATGAAAAAGAATTTTAAAAAAGAAAAAAACAAATAAAAACCTAACCAAGATATCCAAAAAGCCTAAAGTTATTTGAAGTATTCTACATCCATGGCTTCCAATTGCAGCAAAGAATCTCTTTTCTCAATCCAAGTTTAGGCATTATAATTTTGTAGCTTCAACTTAAAATGCTTTTATTATTCTTTTCACTTATAGAATTGTAATCATACTTATTTTTCCTGGTTCTGTTTGCTTCATTTTGGCTTAATTCATTATTAGTCTTTCTGGGTTTCTCTGTATTTGTTGTGTTTATTGTGTGAAGCAAAGCCTGAGACCCCATCCAGCAAAGCTCTGGGGACATGGAGGCAAAGCCTGAAACCCTATCAAACATAGTAGCCAGAACCAAAACGTTACTCAGGGTTGGAGAGAGAGCTGGGTTTCACAGTCATCAGATAATAAAGAAAAAATGGCACCTAAGAAAGGGGACAGAGGAAGACAGAACATTCTCTTTCATTGATCAGGGTACAGTAGGCACCCCTCCCTACCCTGGGCCTGAGGAATGCCATATGGTGGGGTTGAAGCTCCTAGTCTGGGTCTGTCTGTAGGCTTGAACCACTCAGCTCTTGGCTAATACTTAGTGTTCTGCCACACAGCATAGTAGCCTCTTGCCTCTGTCCCGAATTTTTCTACATCTTTTTGCTGTCTAATATTCCATTGCATCATCTATTCACTCATTCCCCAATCAATGAACAATAAATTTGATTCTTAAATTTTACTTTCCCAAGTGAAGCTGTTACTAATATTTTCATTGACATGTGTTTTTCTTTTCTTTGCCTAACCATTTTATTTTTAACTTCCTTTCCTGCCTTACTGCTATTACTAGAATTTCTAAACTAGGTGAAAATAATCATGGGGAAAGGAGGTGCATTATCTTTACTCCTATATTTGCTAGAAAAAAGCTTCCAGTGTTTCCCCACTGCATATAATACTAGATTTAGGTTTAGGTACTTTTTTAAAAAAACCCTTACATTCTGTCTTAGAGTCAATTCTAAGTATGGGTTTTAAGGCAGAAGACTGGTTAAGGGCTAGGTAATGGGGTTTAAATGATTTGTCTGGGGTCACACAACTGGTGTCTTGAAGCCAGATATGAACCCAGGTAGTTTAGATCTATCTATCTATCTATCTATCTATCTATCTATCTATCTATCTATCTTCCTCTCTTCTTTCCTTCCTTTCTTCCTTCCTTACCCTCCCTCCCTCATTCCCCCCCTCCTTGTTAATATAATTTATTTACCAGTGTCTTAGTCCCTCCTCCTCCCCGCATCATAGAAGGCATCATCTGGGAGACAGATATGTATATATCAATTATGTCTTTCATATTTCTTTCTTGGGAGATAACATTAACAAGTTATTTTTCTGGTATTAAACCTGTTAGCTAAGTACAATGTGCTCTTGGTTCTACTCATTTCACAATTTGCTATCCCATGTAGTTCTTTACAAGTTTTTTTAAAAATTAGCCTGCTCTTAATTTCATTTAGATACTTTTAATCATATTTTAAAAGACTTCTCTTGTGCTTTAGCAAAAGTTCTTTCTGAATCTAAGAGACAATTCATATTGTTTGGGATATTTTTGTTTTCAATATGATTAATTATGTTAATTGTTCAGTATGGTTAGTCTGATGAACTGGTTTTGATGTTCTTTTCTTCTCTGGAAGGGAAGAGGAGCAATATTCAGGGACATGTGGATAATATCAAAACTAAAGCAAGCACTACAATTTATTTCTTAAAAATACAATTAATATATTTTATAGTACCTGAAAGTCATGGAAATGAATAGTCTGAGGTAGGTCTTGCAGTAACTTTTCTTTGTGTATAAAGAATCTTTTTTGCTGATAGTGTTTAAACTGAAAGTTATTTTTAAACACAAAAAAAGGAATATATCTTATTCACTGAGACAAGAACAGAGAGAGAAAGACAGCTTTTGGGATTTTGAAAGGGGAAGTCCATACTTTAGAGTCTAAGGTAATGACCTTGTTTTATGGAACCCTCAAATTTACGTTTGTTTCTTGGGAACTTGCCTTCAAGGAACTCCCAGAATGACCCTGGTCTTAGACTGAACAGTGGACCATTAAGCACCCTGAATAGGAGTGATACAAATACTCAAACCTAAAGTATACTTTTTGTCTTCTTAGCCTCTCTTAGGCTACAGCCTCTTTCCCAAACTACCTTGTAACCAGTCAGGTGTGTATCCTTTCCTTAATTCCCCAGAGTGTATATAGGACCCCAAGTTCTTCAGTTCATTGGAAAATCCCCTTTCAAGAAGTGCATTTTTCTGGAAACAGTGTTCCAGAGTCCCAGAACTTGTCACTGTGTGGTATCTTGTGCATGACTCTGTGTGATAAACGATAGAGCATTGTCTTCCTTGTCCTGATTAAAGACTTGTTCTTTGTAACTACTTTGGTGGTTCTGTTTTTCAAAGTTGACAAAGGTCTTCCCCACAAAGCCTAACCTGGAGGTGAGCTCTCTGGACACCAGGGATCAGGGGAGATGCTGTCTGCAGTAACTACTATCTACCTGTTTTGGACTCACCTGTACAAGAGCCTCTGGGCACTTCTCCCTCTGGTATCCATTGCGCTTCTCCTCTCTCTAACAGGGAGATTATGTCCAGTTTGGAAATAGGAAGTCCTGGGTATGAAGTTAGAAATGGGAAAGGGCTGAAGATAGAAAGTTATCTAAAATTTCACTGCTAGTTTTGGGAAAAAGAATAGTCAAGAAGCATATACCTGATATCAAGGACCTCTGAAACAAGCAAACTCTAAAAAAGGAGAGGCAAGATGGGATCTAGATGGGGAGGGTTGGGAAGGATAACCAGAGAATTTTATGTTTGGTCCTAGGGGCAAAAAGGACTTAAACTCCAACATAAAGGGAATTGTGGTCAGGCTCCTGACCTATTTATTCAGTACTTGTGGTATGGAGAAAACTGAGCTGGGGGAATACTAAAGACAGTCCAGAAGGATTTCCTACTGGCCTCACTGGGAAAAAGAAATCCAAGCAAATGAAAAAGATTCCAGCAAAGCAGGGAAGCTTTCTGGAAGGAGGTCTTTGTATTCTTTGGGGACTTCAGCCTGCAGGTCAATGGACAGGGAATGGGGTTTTGAGGCCAGTACCAAGAACCTATCTGTCCAAATCATGGACTTTCACTTGGAAATGGTAAAGAGAAAAATATTCTCTCACTGGACCATAAGGAACTTGGAACTGACCACAAGTGATTAATAATCTTGAATACTCTTTACCCAACAAGTGAAAATTCAGCTCAGCGTTTCAGATACCCCACAGCTTGCAGCAAGAGAGTCTTAACCAGAGACTGTGATGGCCAGATTCTAAGTCCCAAGGGCCTGACAATGTGCTTACCAAGGGAGACCAGGTTCTCATAGTTCTCCAACATCACATCCCTATACAGGTCCCTCTGGGCACGATCCAGATAGTTCCACTCTTCCCAGGTAAAGTCCACTGCCACATCCTTGAATGTCACTGCTTCCTGAATCAAACACATTCCTGCTTGGCAGGGACTGTTCCTCTCATATGCCTTGAGACACATGAAGTGGAAGGTTATGTCAATTGGGTTTTTGGGAACCCAAATTTTGCCCCTGTCCCCTGGGAACTTGACCCTAAGGAAGTCTCAGACTGACCTCATTTCAGACTGAACAAGAGACCTTAAAGTACTTAATGATCCCAGTTTAGGTGGGACTAGTAGACAGTCAAATTAGTTAAATTCCCTTTTAGTCTTAGAAGTTTCCCCCATTGTATCACAGATCTGGTCCCAAGAAGACCAAGACCTGTGCAGGAACCATGCTTTTAGTATCCATTGTAGTACACCACTCCCTGATACCCTAGGCTCTGGCTACAGCCTCTTTCCCAAGCCTGCTTACAACCTGTCTGAGTATGTTTGATGTCCTGAGTTCCCCAAAAGTTATATAAAATCCCTATGTTTTATTGTTCTTCAGAGAATCATCTTGTGAGGTGATTCTCACAGAGATACTGTTCCCAGAGTCCCAGAGCCCTTGGCTCTGTGTAGTTTTTATCAAGGGAGGTTCTCACACCATTGAGAGTTCTGAGTATTTCATATCAAATATGTCTAAATTATTATTCATTCCAGGCTTCACTTACACTAGACACAATGTATAGTTTTACATGAATCTTCAAGCTCACTCTTTCCATAAGTGAACCCCAAGAAAATAATTTTTTTTCTCCTAAAGCCTCAAACCTCACAAGAAAAGTCAGTGAACATTTCACGATTTACATACATCACATGAACATCAATCTTGTTCCAAATAATCATTCATGGTTAGTATGCAGTCTCCAAGTGTCCCAACTTATTTGGAGGTAGTACCCCACAAGGTCATGCAAGGAGCTCCCTCCTCCCACCACTGAGGGCACTCTGCTCTTTCTCAGAGGTCACAGATTCCTCTGTACTTTGGAGATGTGGACTAAATTTCAGTCCTGTCCCTACCCCTCCACTTCCACCCCTACATAATGATGACATTTACTGTAGTTATCCACAACTGCCACAGAACTCTATTTAGTGCCGAAGGAAATATTTCCTGCAGTACTTGGAAGCAAATGAGGTCTTTCTGATTGGTAAACCTGGTTTTTGGTTGGTAAACCAACTTCTGTGACCTTTACCAGAAACTACTCCCTACCACCCACCCATCAATAGTCCAGCCAACAAGCAGAGGGTCTTCCTCTGCATCTCTTATCGTGCAAGGGCATAAATGCAGCCTGAAGGGTGAGCAGCCCATCTTTTCTTTCACTGTGGCTACCTGATCAGTTCCTCTCTCTTTTTTTGTCCTTTAGGACTTATATTCTTTTTCATTTGAGCTTAAAGCACTATGCTAGGCATTTTACGCTGATCTCATTTGATCCTTACAATCCTGGGAGGTAGGGACTGTTATGATCTTCATTTCACAGATGAAGAAACTAAGGCAAGCAGAGTTAAATGATTTTCTCAGAATCACACCCAGCTAGTAAGTGTCTAAAGCTGTTTTCCTGACTCCAGGCTTTATGCTCTATCTTCTGAGCACCCAGCTCTCCCTTAGCATCTAATTAAACAGATCACTGGTAACTTTGGAGAGGAATGAGGAGGTCAGAAGACAGATTATAAGGAGTTAAGAAAGAGAAAGGGGAGGCACTTGTTGTAGAACGCCTTTTCATGAAGTCTTCCAAAAGTTTGATTTAGGGACCAGTTCAGATTCTATCTGCCTTGTCTGTTCAAGGTTGTTGTACTTTGTGTTGTGCCTCTGCTTGGCTAACACAGTGTTTCATGGAATGTGCACTATGAATTTTTAAAATTTTTATTATTGTTTTTCCTTTTATGTGCAATAGGGTGTTTGAATTTTCTTTCCTCTCTTATTTTTTGTATTTGTACTACATGCAACCAATGTTAATTTTTTTTTTAATTTTTCACTAAAATAAGTTTACAATATCCATTAGCCCTAATGTCAATGTATACCAAAAAGCTTTAGACTGTAGAAACCTGCCATTGATTATCAAATATTATGGGACTTTAGCTAATAATTGTGTTTGATTTCAGAAGAAGGGATCACAAAAGAGCCGAGCCATTGTACAGTGCCAAAAAGCAAGGAGACCAACCAAACCTGATGGGATTGATGAGAATCTGCCAAGAAGCACAAGGTCATGGAGACCAACCAATCCTAGTGGGATTGACAAGAATTTGTGTCAAGACAGAGGACTTGTTTTGGGGTTCGAGGAAGTGGCTATTTGACAATGTCAGGTGCAGGATTTCCCCGGGCCAGATTTAGACAAAGTACCTCAATTTGGCTGCCATTTTGGCTCCCTTATCCCTGTGAGTGAAGGTAAAATCAGGCCAGGGAATGCTATTTCCCCTTTGCTTCGAAGTCTAGTCCCTTTTTTCTCTTTCATAGTATGGCAATTTTCTGTAGTCCTAGCTGCTGACTGGGTAAGTGCATATTGCTGCAATGGTCCTATAAGCTTGTGGGACATAAATCACTTTGTTGGGCCCTAATTCTAGAACCTGTTATGAGCTTATTCTTGCTTACTCATTATTTTTATATGCTATTTGATTTTGATTTTTTCTTTTCTTTTCTTTGTTTTTTTATGTTTTTTACTTTCTTTTGACAATTGATTCATATACCTCATAACTCAGCCATGTATCCCAGGGTGATCCGGGTGTTGGTCAACACCCTCCTCAGGGAATTGTAGTATTATCCTATAATGCTAAGTTTACAATCTTTTGGAGAAATTTTCAAGAAAAGAAACTCACTAACTCCCTGAGTTAAGAAAGTGAACTATTTGGAGAAGGCTCCATGGAGATGCCTGCAGAAACCACACACTACATCAAAAGATGCAGAATGAACTTTGGGATGGAGTGAATTGAACTGTGAGAGGTTGAACACATTTACTCTGAATGTAAACTCTTATGCCAAAGGATTGCCCCTAATTGGCTTTTTGTCAATGTGCCCACCTAACATTAGTTTTGCTCTCTTTCTCTTTTATTTCCCTCTCATCCCCTTAGAAATTATTGTAATTTCCCCTTAGAAAGTGCAATATTATATGTACCTTTAGTAAGAGATCTTTAGAGATATAAGCTGGTTATGTGTAATGATTCATTGGGAGACTAGGCATATAAATCTGGGAGATTCCAACATGCTCTCCTCCCAATGGAATCAGAGAGGAGATTGTGTGGATAGAATTTGCTCCTCAGGATTCTCTTACCCAGCATCCCATTTGTGTGCTCATGCTGAGTGCAAACACTGTGTGCCTATATGTAGGTAGGATAAAGTTTTTGCATGACTCCGTCCCTCTCTCTCTTCTTCCTGGAATGTGGCTGTGGAGGCTGGGGGAGAGCTTGGCAGGAAAGTTGACTCATGTGGTCATACTTAAGCTTTGTACTTCTATTTTTTATTTCTTCTATTTCAAGTGATTACTAATAAATTTTATAAAATATAATACTTGGATTTACTGATACTAATTTAAATCTTACAACTTTTACCAACTTTTTGGCTGGTCTATAATTATGCCTTTCATAATTTGGACAAAAATTATTCACCCCAGTGGTCACTCACCTCCAAAGCTATCTCTAGAAGGTAAATGAAGCAAAAAGACCTCTTCCCTCTTATCAATACTATAATCCCCAGTGGAAATGGGTGAAGGGTTACATCTCTTAGGAAGATCATTATTATCACCCCTTCAGGAGAAAGAGGATCAATTTTGGGTGCTTAGCACTTGTCCAAGCACTACTCTAATTGCTTCAAGGAGGAATCCTTCTTGGGTTGATCAAACAGAGGAGAGCAGGGCTTTGTTTAGGAAATGATAGAGAAAGATGGGTAAGGCTTAGACTTGGATTTTTTAAAGATGCTTTCTTCATCACTCTTAAAGAGGAAAGGATTTGTCTGTTCACACACACAGGTATCCCCATTACTTTGTCCAATGCCTGGCACATACGAAATGCTTAATAAATGCTTGTTAATGCTTGAACACATGGGCTGATGGGGATATTATTGGGGATATAGACACTAAACAATAACTCTAATCCAACTATCAATAATATGGAATTAGGTCTTGATTAATGATACATGTAAAACCCAGTGGAACTGTGGGGAGAGGGAAAGAACATGAAATATGTAATTATGGGAAAATATTCAAATTAAAATTTAAAAAAATGCTTGTTAATTAGTTGACAAGTTGGGGGTGCATTGGAAAAAATATATTTTAAACCATTTGTCCTCTTTGTCAAGGATGCTCTTGTTATATGCAAACTTTTCTCAGATAATTTGTAGAGAAAGTAACTATCAGAGTGATCAGTAGTTACTGACATCTTTTTCATGGATTCCTCTCAGAAACCTCTCAATCTGCTACACATAGATGGAAAATGTTTTTTGGGGATTTGGGGAATTTATCTGTCAATGATCTCAAAACTCTGCTGCCTGCAGCAAGGAACCTTATGTTTATGCTTAGTTTCTTTCATCTTAAAAAAATTTTTTTAATTAACAAAAATGTATTTTCTCCCCCACCTGATTGAACTCCCTCTTCCTCATCTGTGTGTCAGAATTTGGAGAATATACTTCATCAATGGACCTCTGAAATTACGGATGGTCACTGAATCAATCAGTGTAGAGTTTTTTTTAATTTATTTTTTCGGTGTTGCTATTATTCGACAAATAGTTCTCTTAGTTCTGCTGATTTCATTCTTTGGTAGCTTATACAAGTCTTCATATTATTGATGTATAATTCCAAATAGCTTTCCAAAAAGGTTCCATAAAGGTTTCATTTCACAGGTCCGCTAGTATATCGATGTATATTTCCCACAGCCTGTTCAAAATTTCATTTTCTTTTTTTGTTATCTTTGCCAACCTGATGGGTGTGAGGTGGAACCTCAAAATTACCTCAATTTGCATTTCTCTAATTATTCACAACTTTTTGTTTTTTTAATATAATTATAGCCTGAGGTTTTTCTCGTTCAGAGATGCCTATTCATACTCTTAAGACCATTTATCAACTTGGGAATAGCCCTTATTCTTATAAATTTAAATCAATTCCTTATAAAACTTGGAAATAAGACCTTTATTAGAAAAATTTGTTAAGATTCCTTCTCAGTTAATTATTTCCCTTTTGATCTGTTTTACTGGATTTTAAAAAATAGAAAACATTTCAATTTTATATGATCAAAATTATCCATTTCATCTTCTATGATCTTCTCTATCCCTTGGCTGGCCATGAACTTTTTCTTCTATCCATAGATCCACTATGTAATTTTTTATGTTCCTCTAATCTATTTATGATGTTACCTATTATGTCTAATTACATATCCATTCAGGTCTTATCTTGGTATAAAGTGGACATGTTGGTTTACATTTAATTTCTTGCATATTGCTATCCAATTTTCCCAAAAAGTAAGATTTTGTCCAAGTACCTGAGGTTTTTGTCTTCATCAAATGTTAGGCCAGCAGGTTCAGTGGTATTCCATTGATTAATTTCTCTATTTTTTTATCCAGTTCCAGATTATTTTGGGAATTATTGCTTTGTAGTGTGGTTTGGGAGCTTGTATTTGCTAGACCCCTTTTGTTCCCACTTTCATTTTTATTCACTTTTTATTTCCCTTGAGATTCTTGACTTTTTTTGGTCTCCATATGAATTTCACTATTATTTATCCAATTCCATAATGTAATCCTTTGGTAGTTGATTGGTATGTTATTTAATCAAAATAGGCTCATTTGCACTGTAATATAATTTTTATTATATTGACTTTTTCTGCTCATGACCAATTACTATTTCTCTAATACTTAGGTCTGTCTTCATTTTTATAAGTAGTGTCTTGTGGTTGTATTTGCATAATTCTTATATATATATGTATATATATGGGCAAGCAGATTCCTTAATATTTTATACATTATGCAGTTACTTTCTTTCTTTTTTGAACCCTTACTTCTGCCTTGGGACCAAGAGTATTGGTCCCAAGGCAGAAGAGTGGTAAGGATTAGGCAATAGAGGTTAAGTGACTTGCCCAGGGTCACACAGCTGGGAAATGCTTGAGGATGAAATTTGAACCCAGGACCTCCCATTTTCAGGCCTGGTTCTCAATCCACTGGGCCACCCAGCTGCCCCTCTGCAGTTACTTTCAATGGAAGTTCTCTCTGTTTCTTTCTGCTGGATTTTATTAGCAATTTGTAGAAATGTTGATTTATTCAGATTTATTTTAAAGCCTGCAATTTTGCTAAAGTTATTTCAATTAATTGTTTCTCTAGAATTAAGTACATTATCATATCATCTGCAAAAAGCAATCATTCTGTTTCTTCTTTACTTATACTTATTCTCTTAATTTCTTTTCTTGTCTTATTACTACTGCCAGCATTTTTAGCACTTTGTTAAACAAAAGGGGAGAGGGGCTGCTAAGCAGCACAGTGGATAGAGTGCCAGGCTTGGAGATGAGAGGATCTAGGTTCAAATGTGGCCTCAGATTTTCTAGCTGTGTGACCCTGAGCAAGTCACTTAATCCCCATTGCTTAGCTCTTACCACTCTTCTGCCTTAAAATTATTTAGTATCAATTTTAAGACAGAAAGTAAGAGTTAAAAAAAAGAAAGAAAAAGAAGTGCTGACAAATGAAAAGGATTCTCATGTATACCCATTACATATAATGCTAACGTTTAGATTCAGATATATACTATTTGTCACGTTAAGGAAGAGCCCACTTAGTCCAATGTTGTCTGGTACCTTTATTAGAACTAGGTGTTGTATTTAGTTAAAAGCTTTTTCCTACATCTGTTGATATAATCATATGATTGTTATTAATAGCATTCATGTTATAATTTTCCCAATATTAAACCAACCAGCATTTCTGATATAAATCAACGTGGTCTTAGTGCATAATTTTTTGTGATGTTGTTTTACCCTCATGGCTAATAACTTATTTTGAATTTTTGTGAATATTGATTAGGGATATTAGTTAATAGTTTTTTTTTTCCTGATTTGACTCTCCCTGGTGTATTTATCAAGACTATATTCATATTACAGAAAAACTTTGTAGGATGCACTCATTTCCTATTTTAGAAGTTTATAAAATATTGAAATTAACTGTACCTTGAATGTTTGAAAGGATTTCTTGTTCTTCCATCTAGATTTTTTTTTCTTTAGGAGTTTAGGTTATTTAAATCTTTATTTCTTGTTCGATGAATTTATTTACTTTTTTTGACAATTCATTTTATAGTGATATTTTATTTGCTCCTGCTGTCTTTATTTCCTTCTAGCCTCATTTCTATTTGCCCCTGGGAGCACATTACCTACTAAAATGTGAGAGCATGAATGTGGTGCCTTAGAATCATTGATGGGCTAAAAGAGACTATTATATAAATCTCCACAGATGTTTTTTCCCGGTTTTGCTTGTCCTCATTTCTTTTATTAATTTAATTGGGCCTCCTGCCAATTTCCATGAAACAGTTTGTTGCTCCACTTGTTTTTAATCGTAGAATCAGAGTTGGAAGGGACCTTAGAGGACATCTTGCCCAACTCAAACTTGACAAGAATCTGCAAGAACACCACCATCCCCGACAAGTGGTAGTGCCACCTTTGCCTACAGACCTTCAGTGCCTGAGAACCCAGGGCTACCTGGGCCAGTCCATCCATGTTTCAAGAGCTCTATTTGGACCTTTTCATCTCTTGAAGCATATATTTGTGGACTGTCCCCAGCTCAGCCCCCTGAAGCTAAGCAGAACAGCTCCATCTCCCCTCTTCAAGACAGTCGATAGTCTATTAAATAGTTGCAGCTGTCACATTCTCCCTAAATCTAAATCTTCTTTTTACTGACCTGAATAGCCTGAGTTCCCCTTAGAGGAGCCTCACACGACATAAGACCATCCTATTCTCCCCTGGACACATCCTCACTTATAAAAGCCATCCTAAAATTTGTCGTTGTTTTTGATCAGTCATTTCAGTTCAGTTTGACTCTGTCACCTCATTTGGTGTTTTCTTGGCAGAAATACTAAAGTGGTTTGTTTGCCATTTCCTTCTCGAAGCCATTTTATAGATGAAGAAACTGAGGCAAAAAGAGTGAAGTGTCTTGTCTGGGGTCACAAAGCTAGTAAGTGCTGGAAGCCAGATTTAAATTCGGCTTTTCCTGACACCAGGCCAGGCCTTCTATCCACTGTACCACCAAGCTTCCCAAGCCTTCTAAAATATGGGGCCACAAACTGAACACTAAAACTGCAAATACATGTATCTGCTGTGTAATTGGAATCTGAACCCCAAAACTACAATTCCCAGCTCCCCACTCTCCTCCTTACTACGTGCTGACATAGGCAGGATATAAATTTTGTGTCGCCCGCTTTTCGCTCTCTCTTCTTGTGATCGCAGGCAGCTGTGGGCCGGGGCTTTTCGAGAGCCAGGAGAACTTACTCATGTGGGTTTACTTTTGTTAGATAATTAGGCTACACTACCAAGAGAAGGAAAGCTCTTGGAAAATAGGGACCACTGCATTTTCTTCTTTGTACCTCTATGGCCTTGCACACAGCAGGAATTTCATAAGTGGTTGTTGAATTGAACTTTTTAATTTAACAGAAAAATCTTAAGAGTTGAAAGAGACTTTCCAGGTTCTGACTTCTCAGCCCATATACAAATGCTTCACTCCCACCATTCACAGGGACTGCGATCCTCCTTCTCAAAATACATGTTTCCTATCTAAAAGTTGTCCATTTACATTTTATAGAAAAATTCATGCTCTGATAATCTAGATATAAACTTTACATAATTGATTAGAAAAGCCTCAGGCTTCTGACAAGAACAATTCAGGTTAAGATCTTTAGAAGAAATCTGGGGGAATGCACAACCACTGAAGATAATGCTTGTGGATTGACAAGGGAAAGAAATATGTCTATATACTGAGAAAAGATTTGGCACGGATTCACTGGAGAGGGTAAAAGGACTCACCTGCAATCTGGCTGTGAGGAATCCAGAAGTCACTCCCTCCTCAGTTCTCCTGCCTTGGGGAAAGGCAAAGCCTGGGGGAGGTTGAGCTGGGCAAGAACAAAGAATTCACCAGCCCTTGTTGGCAAAGGGATCACTCACCAGCACTTCCCAGGCCCATCTCGAACCCTTCTGCATGGCCATTTGCGGCCTCCAGACCAGAAGGATCCATCCTACAGCACCCTTCCCCCATCTCGGTCCAAGTATTTCCTGTTCTTGGCTTCCTCAGTAGCCACAGAAAAGCTCTAGAGCAGGGCCCCGGGGCATCCATAGACCTGAGTCTAGGAAGGGTGCTGGCTGGACGCGCTAGACTTCTCACCCCACTAGAGATTCTCTTCCAACGCTCACCTCTGTCTGCAAGCATGAGGGCCGAGTCCTCCATGGTGGACTGTCCTGGGGGAGACTTCGCCCCAGTCTTCCTGCCCAGGCAGGACGGACCAGAATCCCTTGTGGTCCCTGTGGCAGGGCCGGGGCTGCTCCTCACAGGAGATGCTGCCACAAGCTCAGTACCCGGATCGCTGTGCAAGTGTCGCTCCTGGTGGGATTCCTTTCGGAGTCAGAAAGGCTCTACCCTTCCCTTCTCGCCTTCCCTTGGCTCTTCCCTCTGGGCCTCGGACCCTGGCTGTCCCCAGAGAACTGAGGCTCTACAGGCAGCAGGCGGGACCAGAAACCCCAATCTCACACGGTTCCTCAGGACCTTCAGAGGAGATTGCAGACCTTGGATGGACAAAAAGGCCAACGATGAGTTTTATTCATTCATGAAATATTTAAAGAAAATCCACTCTGGCATATACTTTGGGGAAATCAAGGGCTCACCGCCCAGGGGTCCGTGAGAATGAGTGACATTTGGTGATAAATCTTTTTTCTCAAAGCAATATATTGTCCACTAAGGGGTAGACAAGGTAACTTTGTGCACGTGCATATCCGCAAAGATAGGCCAACAGGGCAAATTTCATTAACATCTGGGGCCAGAAACTTTAAAGGGATCAAAACTTAACTAAACTCACTTTAAAAAAAAAAAGTAAACAATTAAACTTTAAAAAAGAAGAACCCAGTGTCCTATCTACTGCGCCACTTAGTAGACAGGGCACTGGGCCTGGAGTCAGGAAGACGAGGGTTCAAATTCCACCTCAGATGCTTGAAAACTACGTGATCCTAGGAATATAATCCTATTTGCCTCAGTTTTTATCATCTGTAAAATGGGGCTACCTCCTAGAGTTGTTGTATTAAAAAAGGTAAAAATTGTTAAGGGATTAGCATGGTGTGTTATATAAATGTTAGCATTTAACATTAACACTATTGTTGTATTTTTCAGATTCAATGAATTCTTGGATGGAATAACTGTCATAGTTGAAGAGATTGTGAAAAGAACTTCTTTAAAATTCTGGACTTAGCCACCAAATAAAATTTACATTTCTATATACAGAGTAAAACAGAAAAAGAGGATGGTGCATGATCTCTATTACATGTAGCCTGTTTCTCTTTTGAAGTATATAATTGTGATCTGGCCAGGTTGTGCAATGGAGTTCTTTTTTAAAAATTAATTAAAAATAATTAAATTAATTGGAGCTAAGATCAGCAAGAATTTGACTAGTAATGAGTTTTGTTTCATGTTTTAAATATAGGATATTGTGCATGTTATCACTATATTTCTAAATTCTCTTTTATTATGAAGCTTAAGAAACTATTATATCAAAAATGCTCTTAAAAAGATAATTTTGATCAGGATTCTATTTAGTTATGAATTAAACTTTTAATTGAATGTGATAAAAAAATCTAGATATTTCAAAACAAGTATTTGATGGGATATATTAGTTTTAAGATAAATAAGTTTAGCATAATAGTGAGTTTTAATTTGAAAATATTGGCTATCACTTATAAAAATTATGAAAATGTATAGAGTAGTTTAAAGATATAACTTCAATACTAAACCCTGCAATGTGGTTAATTTTCATTTATAAGTAAAGGATAAATAAAATATAACTATTAGGGAAATATGAAGAAGCTAATAATATTCAAGTCCTAAGTATGATTAGTGAAATTTTGCTCTTTGAGGCAAAATTTTTTGGGATTATGATCTACTGTTGTTTTGAGTTTTGATTATAGGGATATTTGTCTGAATTGTCATGGAGCCAATTGTAGAAAATGGCATGTGCTACGGTCCAAGATATGTTACAAATGGATGTCTGTATGTTTGTGCTTGAGAAGAGTTTTGGAGACAACTTTAACATAGCCTACGGTAGGATGCTCTTGACTCAGTTTTCCCATTGTTCTAGATCCTTTCTAAACAGAATATTTCCCTACCTGGTTAATCCTGAGCCTTGCTTTTGATACTTTTCTTTGATTGGCTGTCAGATATGACTCATGCCTGGAACCAAACAGAGCTAAGGGAGGTTTTTCCCTGTTACGATAGATGACATTGTCCTAACTATGCCCCTCCTTTTCCTTTCATAGCAAAATCTATAATTAGGGTAAGTGAGAAGTGGAAGTTTTTTAAGTATAATGCAAAATCTGTTCATTAATAGACTGATATTGAAACATCTCAGAATTATTGTAATAGGATACAAATATGAAAAACCTTATAATTTGTGGGCAAATTATAACATAGAGATAATATTCTTCTAAAGGAGGAATTAGATAACTAAGAAAAAGCTATAATGTAAAAATTTTCTAATTAAATGGAAGAGTAAATTTTGGGAAGGCAAGAGGATTATATATTTTTTTCTTCTAAAAACTATACACAGAGCGGCTAGGTGGCTCAGTGGATAGAGAACCAGGCCTGGAGATGGAAGGTCTTGGGTTAAAATCTGGTCACAGACACGTCCTAGCTATTTGATCCTATGCAAGTCACTTAACAGCAATTGCTTAGCCATTATTTTCCTTCTACTTTGGAATCAATATTGATTCCAAGTCAGAAGTTAAGGTTATTTTTTTTAAACCACAACTATATGGGGTAGCTGGGTGGCTCAGTGGATTGAGACAGGAGGTCCCAGGTTCAAATCTGGCCTCAGATACTTCCTAGTTGTGTGAACCTGGGCAAATCATTTAACCCCCATTGCCTAGCCCTTACCACTCTTACCTTGGAAACAATACACAGTATTATAAGACAGAAGGTAAGGGTTTATTTTTTTTAAAAACCTACAATAATTATATACATATACTTATATAATTGGCTTCCAAAATACTAAGGAAATTCAGGATTTAAGTATGTTTTAGTAATCAGTTCTCAAAACCAGGTTAATAAAACTGCATTAATAATTGTAAAGAAAATAAAATTGTTTTTTCCATTTTAAAAGATAGAAGAGTTGATTTTACAAGTTGACACATTAATTTTTTTTAAAGACTTACTTTCTATCTTAGTAACAATTCTAAGACAGAAGGTCAAGAGCTAGGCAAAAGGGGTTAAGTGATTTGCCCAGGGTCACAGATCTAGAAAGTGTCTGAATCTAGATTTGAATCCAAGTCCTCCTGGTTCTAGGTATTCTATTTTCTATGATGCTCCCTACTTATGAGTTTTTGAAATTTGGAATTTATATAGGACTGTGTTATTTAGAATTTATGGGGTTCTATTTAGAAGTATTAAGCCTCAAAATATGTAGATATATGACAAACTTCCTGTGGACATGTGGGGGACTTTGAGACATTTTCCGTGATCCAATGGGTTTCCGGTTTTGGACGTGATGACGTCAACCAACGTAGAGCGTGACTTAAATGGGGAGATGGGGCTTTGACTGGTCTCTTTTTTGGTACAAGGAAGCCAGGTGGAGGGAAGAAAAATGCTGGGAGGTTTAAAATAGCTTTTATCAGGTGTGTGGTCTTATATATTTTACCAACATGGCCATGGTAATTAAAATATTACTTTTCCTCATAATATCAGCCTTTATCATTTTTAATCGTTACAGGACATCTATGACTCAAAATGTGCTGACTAAATGGATATTGGGAGTAGACTATTAGGACACAAGGAAATTTGACATTAGTTAATATTGATGATTATTGTCTTGCTTTGGTCATTTGTTTCATGGTGTTCATGTCTGTGTTTAAGTTCTTGGTTACCTTGGTGACATGTAAATCTCCCTTCTCAAAGTTAGTCCATTATGAGTACTCTAAGTAGTTTGATTTGTAACCTGACTTACATAATTCTGATTATGAATTTATGAAAAATCTCATATATTTGGCTTACAGATGTGACCCATGGCAAGGGGTGGGGTACTCCAAATCCAAAGGAAAAAGGAAAACTCATGAGGGAATTGAGAGGATTAGGACAGTAAATGGTCAATTGTGAGAATTAAGTGAACCACACTGACTCCATCTTGTGACCCAATTCTGTGGCTAGCTCAGTTTTCTTTCTATTCAGTTATGGGCTTATTCCAAATTCTGCTTTGTGAGAAAAGCTTATTCGATTGTGGGAATTGAGAGAAAACCACATTGCCATGTTTGAACCTAACCCTGTGTGGCTGGAAAATTGGATCATCTGTACCTGCTGTTTAGAGACCCTTAACCAAGGAGAGAGGTTATGTTGACCAGAAACATAGTTCCTAAGACTGATTAAAGGAGTTTTCTCCTAATTGTACATCTCAATGTGTTATTGAAAAAATGGCCCCATATGATCAATCAATTATTGATTCCTTGCTCCTTTAATTGTTTACAGATGCTTGGAGAGGAATGGAACACTTCTTTTTTCTGGGGAATTTGAAGGAATTGTGCCTGTTCACTCTCCTTCTCCCAACTCGGTAAGTCCCTAATATTTCATCCAATTACAAATCAGATTATTTAATACTGTTTCCTATTAATGAGTTGGTCATTTTTAAATGTATAAATCTACTCTCCCCCATTTGGAGTCCAGCCCTAAGTTGAGGAAGAGCCTTGATGCCAAGGTTGGCCAAATGGCACTCATCACTTAAATCAAACCTGTTTCCTCAGTCATTTCATCTTTTACTCTTACCTACCTCACATCCGAATTAATACAATAACATGCCGGTGGGTCTGCCTGCCTCCAGACTCTCCCAATCCAATCATCTTCCATTCAGCCACCTAAATGGTTTTTCTCACGTTGGTCTGACTTGGTAACGCCAAACCTCAATACACTCCAAGAGATCAAAGATAGCTCCAAGGATCCAATGTAAAATGCCGGTTGGGCTTCAAAGCCTTTCCTTACCTGACCCTCCTCTTTCCAGTCTTCCTACAGCCTCCCCCCTCCCCCTTTGATCCAGTGACCCTGGCCTCCGGGCGGACCACGGACAAGTCCACACCTCCAGTGTCTGAGCTTCGGCTCTGGCCGTGCCCCAGGCTGGCAGGCGCTCCAGCCTCTGCTCTACTTCAGCAAGTCCCAAGGAGGGTCTCACCTCCCCTCATAGCCGCATCTGCCTCAAGGAGAAGCACATCCCTGCAGGCTGCAACCCCAGCTAGTCCCAACCCGCCTCATTTCCCACTGGTCCTGCGGATGGCCTAGCTGGACTGGGAGCTCCTTGAGGGCTGGAGCTGTCCTTGGCCTCTTTCTTCGTCCTCTGCACCTGGCGGTGTATGGCACACAGTGGGTGCTTCACCCACACGTAACTGTGGAGAAGGAACAGTCAGGGCAGGAATGGGCAGGGTCAGCTGTCTGGAGAACTAGAAACAAGGGTTGGGGAAGGAAGGGGCGCAGAGTGGGGGGGGAAGGGCACAGAATGGAGGAGGACGGGGGGGAGGGGCACAGAGAGGGAGGGAGGAAGGGGGCACAGGGTCACCCCAGGAGGGCGGGCAAGACAGGCTCCAGGGGCTGCGGCAGAAAAGGGGTCAGGAGGGATCAACAGGAAAAGTTGGGGGGGATCCTCGAAGAGGAATCCGTGGCCAAACTCTCTAGGATAGGCCTTCCCGTGTGTGTGGGGGGTCACACGCGATCCCAGGTACCCCCTGAGGCTGCATGCCAAAGTGCAAGGAACACACACACAAATAGACCAACACGTACACTCGAGCGCGCGCTCTCCAGAGAAAGAACCTTAGGCACATCGGTTCAACCCTTGATCTGTACAGTGGGGAGAAGAGGTGGAGTGGTAGCGCGCGCCTGCGCACTGACTCGCCCCGGGAGGAAGGAGGGCGGCCTCTGCGCGTGCGTACTCCCGCCCTCGGTCCTTCCCTCCTTCACTCACACACGAGTTCAGCCCCGGGAGTCGCACCCGGGGCCCCAACTGGGAATCTGGCCTCCTAGAAGGGACGCGGCTTCAGCCCTCGGACATCCGGAAGGGCGATTCCCATAATGGAAGTTTACGTCATTCTCCACCTGAGGGGGGTGGGGGCGCCTTCCGATGCATTCTGGGAAATGAAGTTTCGAGGCAGGACGGCACTTCCTGGACTAAGCTGCGCATGCGCTTTCCTCGGATGGCATTCAACCAGATGGTCCTCTCCCAACTGGGTCCGCTGCGCCTGCTTACTAGGAAGGAGTCCTACCTGTCTCTGAGCCTTCTCTTATTCCCCTGGAGCCTCGGCCCCGCAAGAATCAGCCTGATGTGGGGTCCAGGAGCTGAGAACGAAGAAGACGGTATGCCGGGAGGAAGACCCAAGAGTCAGCCCCTAGCAGCGGCTGGCAGCCGAGGTCCTGAGGATTGAAGGGGTCTCAAAAGGAGGGGGAAGTTCAAGAAGGACATTCAGAGGAGACAGAGGGTCATCTTCGTGGATACTTCCGTGGCTCGGGGAGCTCATCGTCGTCCCCTTTCCTGGCGTGCACTGCCGCTCTGGGATGCTCCATCCTTGAGGATACTGCCTTGGGTCCCCAGTGTCCCTAAGTGAAACTCCCCCGTCAATCGGAGGGCTGACAACAGGAGAGTTGGTGGATAGGCTTAGACCACCCTACCTTGGCTACTACAGTTGGGAGGAGGGGGGAGGCAGGAGAGAAACTACCTGCCTAGGAGTCTGAGGGCAGCCCCGCTGTGACAAATCTGGAGCCTCTTTTCCCTTGTTTGGAGGAATTTCCCATCATCCCTTCCTGGAGGAGCTTCTTCTTCTTCTTCCTTTTTTTTTT
>NC_058133.1:513083094-513171370 GCF_016433145.1 Gracilinanus agilis | reverse complement strand
CTGGAGAACTAGAAACAAGGGTTGGGGAAGGAAGGGGCGCAGAGTGGGGGGGGAAGGGCACAGAATGGAGGAGGACGGGGGGGAGGGGCACAGAGAGGGAGGGAGGAAGGGGGCACAGGGTCACCCCAGGAGGGCGGGCAAGACAGGCTCCAGGGGCTGCGGCAGAAAAGGGGTCAGGAGGGATCAACAGGAAAAGTTGGGGGGGATCCTCGAAGAGGAATCCGTGGCCAAACTCTCTAGGATAGGCCTTCCCGTGTGTGGGGGGGGTCACACGCGATCCCAGGTACCCCCTGAGGCTGCATGCCAAAGTGCAAGGAACACACACACAAATAGACCAACACGTACACTCGAGCGCGCGCTCTCCAGAGAAAGAACCTTAGGCACATCGGTTCAACCCTTGATCTGTACAGTGGGGAGAAGAGGTGGAGTGGTAGCGCGCGCCTGCGCACTGACTCGCCCCGGGAGGAAGGAGGGCGGCCTCTGCGCGTGCGTACTCCCGCCCTCGGTCCTTCCCTCCTTCACTCACACACGAGTTCAGCCCCGGGAGTCGCACCCGGGGCCCCAACTGGGAATCTGGCCTCCTAGAAGGGACGCGGCTTCAGCCCTCGGACATCCGGAAGGGCGATTCCCATAATGGAAGTTTACGTCATTCTCCACCTGAGGGGGGTGGGGGCGCCTTCCGATGCATTCTGGGAAATGAAGTTTCGAGGCAGGACGGCACTTCCTGGACTAAGCTGCGCATGCGCTTTCCTCGGATGGCATTCAACCAGATGGTCCTCTCCCAACTGGGTCCGCTGCGCCTGCTTACTAGGAAGGAGTCCTACCTGTCTCTGAGCCTTCTCTTATTCCCCTGGAGCCTCGGCCCCGCAAGAATCAGCCTGATGTGGGGTCCAGGAGCTGAGAACGAAGAAGACGGTATGCCGGGAGGAAGACCCAAGAGTCAGCCCCTAGCAGCGGCTGGCAGCCGAGGTCCTGAGGATTGAAGGGGTCTCAAAAGGAGGGGGAAGTTCAAGAAGGACATTCAGAGGAGACAGAGGGTCATCTTCGTGGATACTTCCGTGGCTCGGGGAGCTCATCGTCGTCCCCTTTCCTGGCGTGCACTGCCGCTCTGGGATGCTCCATCCTTGAGGATACTGCCTTGGGTCCCCAGTGTCCCTAAGTGAAACTCCCCCGTCAATCGGAGGGCTGACAACAGGAGAGTTGGTGGATAGGCTTAGACCACCCTACCTTGGCTACTACAGTTGGGAGGAGGGGGGAGGCAGGAGAGAAACTACCTGCCTAGGAGTCTGAGGGCAGCCCCGCTGTGACAAATCTGGAGCCTCTTTTCCCTTGTTTGGAGGAATTTCCCATCATCCCTTCCTGGAGGAGCTTCTTCTTCTTCTTCCTTTTTTTTTTAAACCCTTGTACTTTCGGTGTATTGTCTCATAGGTGGAAGAGTGGTAAGGGTGGGCAATGGGGGTCAAGTGACCTGCCCAGGGTCACACAGCTGGGAAGTGTCCGAGGCCGGGTTTGAACGGAGGAGCTTCTTTTAAAGGATTGACAAGAGGTGGGAATGAGGCAGACATCTTCCAAGTTCAGCAATGGGAAGGAGGGATTAGAAAGTTTCTCCCAGATTATGACCTCTGCCTTCGGGTCTATTAAAGCCACAAAGGCTAAGATGATGCCCTGTTGTGATATCTGAGTGGGTAGGGGCAAACTAAACCTGTCCCCCATAAATTTAGGGCTGTAAGGAACCAACACCATTCTTATAGATGAGAAAACAGGCAGAGAGAGACTGAGTTACTTGCCCAGAATTGCACAGCCACCAATTTTTCTGAGGCAGAATTCAAACTAGGATCTTCCTGTCTCCATCCTCCATGTGAGACAGTTAGTGGATAGTGGCAAAGTGGATAGAGCCTATGGCCTGGGATCAGGAAGATCAGACACTTCTTAGCTGTGTGACCCTGAGCAAGTCACTTAATCTGTTTTCTTCAGATTTTCAACTGAAAAGTAAGGGTAATAATATCTACCTCCCACAGGTAACTCTTGGAAATACAAATAAAACCAAATTTATCCCTGTCTTCATGGATTTATACATATATTCTAAAGGAAGAAGACAACCCATAAAAGGAAGGTGAAAGAAAGCACCTGAGTCAAGGCATGATGGAGGTCTAGAGCAGAACTTGGAGAATGGAAACACAACTGGCCTGAGGTAGTAGTTCTGGGAGGAACCATCAATCAGAAGAAGGGGCCACATAGGCAGTATATTTCCAGTGTGAGAAGTCCTAGAGTACAATGAACTTTCAAGGTAAAGACTGGCCTGGTAGAGAATTTCCAGAATAAGGAGTAGAGCCTAGAGCAGTGATGGGCAACCTTTTAAGGTTGGTATGTCAAAATTCACCAAAAAACTGAGCATAACTGAGGTGGTGTGTCACTTTGAGAAAAAAAAAAAACAATTTCATGATATTTATAGTTTAAATAACAAAAATGCACAATTGTAATATATAACTATTTAATAAACCAAAATAGGTAAGTTAATATAGGTAGAATTGTCATCTATAGTACACAGAGTGTCTACACTACACTACAGCAAATGTTTCATTCTCAGCATGCCACCCCATACTTCTCTGTATGCAGCCACATGTCATCGAAAATGGCTACGTGTGTCAGTGCTGACATGTGTGTCATAGGTTTGCAATCACCGGCCTAGAGAGAAATAATGGCAACCCTGAGTCCACAGTGGAATTGTGTTCAGAATTTAAAGGAAGGGTAAACCTGTAGGACTGGAAGGCTGTAGATAATGGTGCTGTCAGAGAAGGTAATAGGATAGAGCCTGTCTACCTGACCCTCCTGGTGGTCCTCTGCTAGGGCTCCCTAGAAGCAAAAGCACTCCAGAATGATGAAGACAAAAGCTGTTCTTCCCCAACTAGGAAACAAACTGGCAAAATAGAACCCTGAATGAAGCCAGAGGGCTTATGTTCAAATCTCAACTCTTCCCATCTCTGACACTTTCTATGTGTGAACCTTTAATTAAGTAGCTTCTTTTCACTGAGGGTCAGCATTCTCATCTGCAAAATTAGTCTGATACCTCTTCAACATGACAGCTCCTCAGATATTTGAAGATTGCAACCGTGTCTCTCCCCCCTCTCTACTACCCAGTCACTTCTATTTGTGTGAGTCTATGGAAAACGTGACAAAATCAGTCAAATTCTTATTGCTTCAGTTCGGTCCAGCCCATTATAGGAAAGGGATCATGTTGAGTGGTTATTTGTTGTTTTTGGTGATTTCCTAGTAAAGACCAAGAATTCTCAAGGTGGGCACAACCATCTAGAGGCCAGGGCTGGCATTTTCCCCCCTGAACTTGGAACATTTTATTGGTAAAGAAAACTTCACAAGAAAGGGTGAAATTTCTTCTACTGGTTATGAATATTCTGTCTGAGGCAAAAGGGAATAATTTACATCCTCTCCAAATAATGTCTTGGGCCCTCCTGTAAGCCCTGTATTGGTCCAATAATACATTCAGACAATCCATCTCTGTCCTCTCTTCAGGGGCCTTTCCCAGTGTCCTAGAGGCCATGACCAGACCTGATCACACTCCAGGTCCTGCCCGACCAGTTCTACCTCCAACTGCCAGCACCAGCCTCTCGTCCAGATTCCCTTCTTAGGCCATACCTTCTCACCTGCTCCATTTTGCTGTGGGGTGGGCCTCCTGACCTTCACAGGACCAAAAGTCTTGCCACTAGGTGGAACTCAAGGAAGGTTCTAATCACCTGCTTTGTTCAATGAGTCTCTGTCCAGGAACTCTTACTCTCTTAGATTCACTCCTCAAAGCAAACTTTTCTTCTCCTCCTTTCATCCTAGGGTTGCTGAGTTCCTAGCTGTCATTCTACAAACTCCACTCCCCTTGCTCTCTTGCTTGTTCTGTTGTCCCCATTAACACCTCCTTCCCCCTACCCATTACAGACCTACCTGTTTCCACTACGGTCTCTAGAATGCCTGTCAAAATAAGTGAACTTCCTTTAGTTTTGAAACTTTCCCTTTTCCCATCTTCTTAAACCCTCTAAAATGTGTACTCCTGGTTTATACTGCCTAGCCTTGCCTAACCTTTCCTGTACTAGTTGCAGTTTTACCCATAATTTTGTTAAGGTGAAAGGATTAAAACGCTTCTTGCTCCCAAATTACTTCCAGACTCATCTACTATGAACATTCAGGAACTTATCCTTTGAGGCTCATTCAGTGCAAATTTGTCACCCAACAAGATTTTGGTATCTATTATCTACTGACCAGAAGCACATTCACTTTCTGTCATTATTAGTTCAGTTCCTGCCTTACAGTCTTTCTCTTTACGCCAAATCCTATCTTCATACTAGGTCACTACAATATAGGAAGATGGATGGATGAATATAGACATTGTCTCAAATGCCCTAACTTACTAATTCTTCAATCGACTCAGTTTCCACAGCCTACTCCTCCAGTTTGCAGATTCCCATGTTCATGAACTTTGAAATTCCTGTGTAATTCTATTTTTCCTTCTGCTTAACTGGTGCCTGCTTTAAAGTAGGTGCTTACTAATTATTGGTTAATTGACTTTATAATTCCTAACCCTTTTCTTCATGCTCACTGTGATTTCCAGTCTCTACACCTCTAATTTATTTCTCAAGCTGACACCTTTGCTAGCTAGGTTCTCTTCCCTTTCCTTTCTTAAACCCATGGAGATTTAGTTCAACTCTACACTATATACTTTAATCATTTGCTCCTCTACCTTCCTATCCTTGATCAGACCTTGTCAAGTCCCAACCTTGTATTAATCCCATCATAAGTCAACTTCACTCCTCTCTATGTGCTGCTATAAAAAGGAAGAGAAAATGATGAAATGATGGCTAAGAGCACTACAAATCTGCTGCATAATCTCCAGAGATCCCCTAGCTTCAGAGGTAGTCTTTCTACTTCTCCATACTCTATCCTCTCCTCACTCACTATATCATGGAGTGGCTACGGGGCCGGGAGCCAGAAAGACATAAGTTCAAATCTGGCATCAGACACTTCCTAGCTATGTGACCCTGGATAAGTCACTTAAGCCTGTTTGCCTCAGTTTTCTCATCTGTAAAATGAGCTCGAGAAGGAAATGGCAAATCCCTTTGGTATCTCTGCCAGGAAACTCCTCGACTGGGTCAGGATTCACTTTGGAGCATGTTAGATTGATCAGGAGCCCCATGAACCGCGTTTGAGCTCAGTTCTGTCCCAGCCTCAGCTTCCTCCTCTGCTCCACGGGCTGGCTGGATGAACGGTGCCCAGGCCTTGTGGGTGCCAGACTTGGAATAGAAGCTGTCCAGTCCCCTTGGGAAGGACATGGTCCTGCCAGCGGTGGGCGGCTGGGCGGTTCTTTGAGCTGAGGCTCCCGGGAATAACGCCAGTTGGACCTCGAGGAGGCACGCGGCCCTTCGAGGAGAGGAGATGCGCAGAGCCTTCTGGTAGCTGTAGTCTGGCTCTGTCACTGAACTCCATTTCCCAGCATGCCTCTGCCCTCCCACCATCACCACCTCACCACCACCCTGGCGGATCAGAGCTGGTGGGGTAGGAGTGCGCAGTCGTGGCTTCTCCTCCCAGCTCCTTAGCAAACGGGGCTCCGGCACCTGATCCGGAGGGGTGAATGAGCGAGTGCACCTGCGCGCGAGTATGGGCCGCGCATGTGCACGTGAGTGGCTGGTATTGGGGAGGCGTCCGTACTTGTGTGGGCTTGTCTGCCGAGTGCCGGGGAGCGGTGGGAAAGTTCCCAGGTGGGTTGGAGCGTGGCAAAGCGGGCGCGGGTCTGGGTGACTTTGATTAATCTTGGACGGATAAGTATGGAAGCCGGAGTGGATGCCCACACGTGACCGTGTTCTCAGGGGACCCCAGACCCGGGCTCTACCGGAAAGATCCGCCGGAAAGTCCCTGAGTTGTGGGGCTTCTAGAAGGCGAAAGATGGCCAAGGAGACCAGACCCACGTGGTGAGGCCAGCCCCCGGCTTCAGGTGGTGTGGGGCTGCGGGTCGCAGTGGGCAGACACCCCAGGAGGAGGGGACTATGGACCACTTGGCCGCTAAACTTGGGAAGAGAGGTGAGGAGGACACGACTTGGGGAGGGCGTGGGCCTCCTGCTCCCCGGGGTATGGACGGGCCAGAAGAGGGAGGGGGCCGCAGAAGCCCAGCTCCCGGCCTTCCCCGCTTCTCTTTAATGGTTTCACTCACCTTGGGCTTCCAGCCTCTCCTGGCTCCACCGGGCCGATCCGTAATTAAACAATGAAGGGGCAGCCAGGTGGCCGAGGTCCTGGGCTCAAATTCAGCCTCAGACGCGTCCTAGCGGTGTGACCCTGGCCAGGGCACTTAACCCCAGTTAACAGTTCTGCCTCGGAAGCGATGCCCCACCATTAAGGGTAAAACGGAAGGGTAAAGGTTTAAAAAAAAATGCAAGAAACAGTCAAGTGCCTGCAGGGAGCAGGGCTGGACCGGGGTGGGGGAGGGGGCGCGGGGGAGATTGATGGAAAGGTGGGCTTGGTGATGCGGACGGGCTCGGGCAGGGCTCCCCACCACTTCTTTGTCTTGGTCCAGCTCAGCCATCCACGGCTGCCTCCGCCGCTCCCCCTCAAGACCGCAGAATCGTGGACCTGGAGGGCGGCAGGACTCCGGTGAGTTCCGGCTGACTGCCCTGTGGCCGGGTTTGTGCCCCAGTTGTTGGCAGAGTAGCCTTTCCTTAGGGGAACATCCCTTCGCTGGGCTCCGTTCACCCCGGGTGCCTCCTTCATTCTCCTCCAGAACCCTCTGACTAGTCTGGCCACTGATAAAGAGAATATAATTCCGAGAGCTGAAAAGGCTACAGACTTAAAGACAAACGTATTTCTAGACCAGAATGCTAAAAAGAGGGACCAGATGGCCTCCCGGGGGCTAATTCAACAGTATATGCCAGGCACTGGGGAAACACACATAAAATGAAACTGTTCTGAACTTAAAGACCTTTGCCAGGGGGAGGGATGTGCAAGTAGCCAATCAATCAATAACTATGTATTAAAAACCTACTATGTGCCTAGAAAGGAGATAGGCAAGAGAACGTTAGATAGAGAGAAGCAGAAGTAGAGACACTAAATAGGAAGGCGGAAAAGAAGGTTGGAGAAAGGAATTGAAAAATAAGAGCCCGAAGGTGTCCTTTTCCCCTGCCTCATTACTCTGCAACTGCTGAAGTCCTGTGGTCAGTCTGTCTGGCCTCTTTTTAGGAAAGGGATTGATAGGGAGGAGGGCAGCCATTTAGCGCTAGCCAAGAGGGTGGATTAGTTCCATTTAGGTTGGAGAAGATAAGATGTAGGGGGACCCTGGGAGCTTTGACCGTGTATCCTGTGGAGCAACGAAGAGGATGGAGAGTTGCCTTGTTTTGCTTGACCTCAGAGGTAGGAACTAGAAGCAATAGGCAGAAGTCAAAAAAAAAAAAGTTTCAGATGAAGGAAAACTTTCGGACTTCTTAATCTGCCAAAAAGTGGAGTGAATGCTTTAGGAGATAGTGGGTTTCTTTGGGTTTTTAGAAATAGGATTTAAGGTGTTTTTAAAATAAGATATATGGGGAATATACTAGCTGGTTTTAATTATTTAAGTAGATCCCCCCCCCCCAATATTTCTTTTCTTCCTCTTTATCAGAAGAGTAACCAGTAATTACAAAAAGAAATTAGAGCAGAAAAAAATTCTCAAAAACCAAAAATTATACTCACTGTTTTATGCCCCTGGACTTCCCCGTCACCAGTACACACAGGCTGTACAAGATTTATTAGTCTTATAGCTACTAGAATTACAGTGTCCTGGAGAACTGAGATATTCAGTAACAATTATCATAGGCACCTTCCTCCAGGGCTTGCCTTCTATCTGTTATATCAGGCTACTTTTCAACCAGCTAGGCTTCTGGGTGGTCCAGGGTTTAGAGTGCTGGGCCTTGAGTCAGAAAGACTCATCTTCCGTGTTCAAATCTAGCCTCAGATACTTCTTAGCTGTATGACCTTGGGCAAGCCACTTAACCCTGTTTGCTTCAGTTTCTTCATTTGTCAAATGATCTGGAGAAGGAAATGGCCAACCTCTCCAGGATCTCTGCCAAGAAAACCCCTAATGGGGTTTGGATATGACTGAAAGAACTGAACAACTGCTAACTTTTCAACCAAGAATTGATATTTAATTTATGGAAATGAAAATTTAATTATTAAAAAAGGAAATCTTTCAGTAAAGTACTGTTCCCCATAATTAGCTAAACGTCTAAGAAAACACTTTCTAGATATTTTAGAATCACACACAGAGAGGTGCACATATATATATATATACACATACATGTATATTCACAGTTTTGGAAAAATTGTTATATGTGGGAAAGGGAAATTTAGGCAATATTAAAATGAAAGATCAAATATTTAACATACTGTATATTATATATTACAAATAAAAGATACAATTAAATAAAACATTTAATATCTTTTATTTTGACATTGTCTAAATTTCCCTTTTTATCTTTTCCCTTTTCTCATATATCATAAAGAATTAAAAAGCATGAGAGAAAGAAGAGGGGGAAAAGCCCATAAAAACCAATCAATACATCAAAAAAAAAATTGAAAATATATTTTGTGAGCTATCCCCATGGGCCTTCCACTTCTGTAGAGGAGTGAGCAAAGCTGTCTTCTCATGTCTCTTCTCTGGAGTCATTAGAAATTCTGCCACATTCACTTTGACTTGTTTCATGTTTGTTGGTCTATCCATTTGCTTCGTTAGAATGATTATATTTTTTTTCCTGGTTCTGCTTGCTTCAGTTTGCATCAATGCATGTAAATCTTTCCCTGATTCTCTGGATTTATTATTTATCATGTCTAATAGCACAGTAATTTTCCATTCATGTGACGTGGTTCATGTAGCTATTCTCCAGTTGATAAACATCTCCTGTGTTTCTACTTCTTTGCCACCACAAAAGAACTGCTGTAAATATCAATTGCCTGGCATACAGTAGGCCTATAATAAATACTAGTAGATTGATTAATTGGTGTATGTGTAGTCTTTCTTTTTATCAGCAACTCCTTTGGATATATGTTAAATTGTGGAATCTTTGAGGCAAAGGATATGGACCTTTTACCCACATTTTTTGTGTCATTCCAAATTGTTTTTAGGAATGATTGTACAAATTCATGTATGAAAAGTGCATTACTGTGCCTGTTATCATATCCACTCCAGCATTGTTTATTCCCATCTTTTGGCATCTTTGCTAATTTGCTAAGTGTGAGGTAAAACCTCAGGCTTGTTTTGATTTGCATTTATCTTACTAATAACAAAAATATCCCAGACCATATGATTATCTCAGATGTAGAAAATACCTCTGACAAAAGATATAAATAGTCCATACTGGAGGGTTAAGAAGAGAAACTTTTGACCTGGGGGTGGGTTTAGGATAAAAAAACAAACAAAACTTTGTATTGGATAACCTGACAAGGAATTGCTACACAGTCTATAGTGGCAAAAATAATGAAAGTACGTGACCCAAAAGTATCCCCTGATAGATAAATGATCAAAACATTTGAATGAATAGTTCTCCAAAGGAGTACAAACTGTGAATAAAAAGAATGTTTAGGTTCAAACCCAGCCTCAGCCACTTCCCAGCCGTGTGACCCTGGGCAAGTCACTTGACCCCCATTGCCCACCCTTACCAATCTTCCACCTATGAGACAATACACCGAAGTACAAGGGTTTAAAAAAAAAAAAAAGAATGTTTAAAAAAATCACTAATATGAGAGGGATTCTCTTTTTGGTTTTTATAACTAATTCGTTGATTTTTATGCATTAAAAGCCAACAACAGGATATAAACCAGGAAACAAGATTAGACAATCTGATTTCTAATTGGAGGAAGGACTAGAGACTTTTATTTGAGAGGGGGAGAGAAAGCAGGTATAATTACCTGAAATCAGAAAAAGAAGCATTCATTTCTTTCCCAAGTGACTATATTCAATGAAAGAATCAGGGAAACAATAACATTAACCAATATGGGGCCAGTTTTTAGATAAGATATATGGTTTGCTTGACTTGTATAATTGGGACAAAACTCTTTGCATCAGTCTTAGGATCTGACTGAGTTTCTGGTCACCTAGATCTAAAGGTCCTTGAGCTACAAGTAGAGGCGGTCCACCTCAGTCACACAGGGCTAGATTCAGACAATGCAATAAAGTTTTCTCACAAGACAGTAATTGAACTAGACCCATAATTGAATAGGAAGGGAACTGAGTCACAAGATGGAGTCAAAGTGGTTTACTCAATTCCCACACTTCATAGAGAAGTGATGGTGAACCTATGACACGGATGCCAAAGAAGGCATGCAGAGTGTTCTCTGTGAGCACAAGGTCGTTAATAGGCAGAGGGACTCAGGTGGAGCTGCTCCCTCCCCCCTCTCTACCATGCCTGATGGCATCTTTTTACATCCCCCGCCCCTCTGCCTAGCAGCCCAATGGGAGTGTACAAGGGGTCATCAGTGACTCATAGGTGGCAGAGGTGGAGGGGAGCAGAATGCCTGGGCCACTCCCCTCCTCTTTCTACACTCATTGAGGATATTCCTCTTCACCTGATTTTCTACCCAGCAGCCCAATGGGAGCACCTTCTTCCTCCCCTATGTGGAGTAATGGGGGAGTGGGGTCTGGCACATGGCCGTGGTGGTAGGGGCCTGGAACTGTCCCTAAAAGGTTTTCTATCACTATCCTAGAGAGTCATTCCTTATAAGTCCTATTTTTTAAGATGAAAAAGGAAAATGAAGAGGAAAAAAATCAGTAAAACTGAGAGATCAAAAACGTCTGAAACTATGCAATGTAACACATTTGTGGACCTTATCTCAGGAAGGTGGGATGGTGATGTTTTCTATCAAGCCATATTTCTTCTTTATAATTTGCAACATTTATTTTTTGTTTTGTAATGAATGGACATCTATTTGGTTTCTGATTATTTGCTATCCCAAAAAGTGCTGCTTTAAATATTTTGATGTATCTGGGCACTTTTTTTTTTTCCATTAATGGCCTCTTTTGTTTATAAGCCTAGTGTAATTTCTGGGCGAGAGAATATAGATGTTTTGCTCACTTTATTCGCATAATTCTAATTGCTTCCAAAATTCACAGTTCCTCAAACAATATAGCAATATGGCTATCTTTATCTCTTTCTCCTCTTAATTTTAAAATCTCTTCTGGTTGTGTTTACTTGTAAGGTGGCTTTCTAATTTTAAAAAATGCACATTCAGTTCATTAACCCTCATTTTTTATGTTTTCTTTTAATGCATGCTTTTAGGGCTTAATTTTTCCCTTGATGACTGCTTTTAACTGTATCCCAAAACTTTTGGTATGTTTTATTATCATTTTCTTTAACATAATTATTGTTTGTCTCTAAAATTGTTTTTTTCGACACACTCGTCATTTAGGATTTCATTGTTAAATCTCCATTTCAGTCTGTCTTTTGTGCTCCCTAAAGTGATTAATATTTTTATTGTATTATGTTTTATAAAGGATATATTTACTATTTCTGCGGTTTTGCATTTTTTAACAATATCTCTGTACCGAAGCACATGAAATGAACTATTTTTGGAAGAGTTCTGTATAGCACTAAGAAATACATATATTCTTTGATATTCCCATTTAAAGACATCTTAAGTCTTTTAGCTGTGGTTTCTCTAGCAGGTTGTTCAATTCCTTATTTTTCCTTTTCATTAAGTTTGTCCAAAAACTAAGAAAGGCATTAAAATGTTCTGCCATGATTGTATTACTCTATGTCCTGTAATTTGCTTTGCCAGTGTGAATTTAATTGACAAGACATTTAGGACATGAGGTTAATACTGATATTGATATGTTGTCTATAATAGTATGATGTCATTTTGTTGTTTGTATCTTTATGTTGTGAATTTTGAACATAATTTTTCTAGTAGCACAATTATAGCTCTTGCTTTTTGGACTCATTTTGATGTGCAATATTTTTTTCTAGTCTCATTTTTAAGCTGTATACATGGTCATTTTTTGATGATTTCTTGTTGCCAATAGATTGTGGGCTTTTATTTTCCCTCTAGTTTGTTATTCTTTGTCATTTTATTGGATTTAATACATTTGCAATTAAAGTTATAGAATGAAATTTCTTTTTTCATCCATTTGTCTTTATTTTAAAAAAACCTTAGGATATTGTCTTTTCCTCTGTAAAGGTAATAATTTGACTTTTTGTTTATTTTAAGTGTTATCTACATTAAGGCAACCACATCTCCCTGGTTCAATTCCTTTTGTCCAGAAGTGTGTCTCTTCCCCCACCTCCCATTTGTTATGTCTTTTCCTGATTTTAAGAGTTTTGCTCATCAGTTCCTTTTTCTTTCTTCCTTTTTTCTAGTTATCTAATTCTTCTCTTATTTTTTCTCTTGGTCAGGTAAAATCCCCTTTCCTCTCTTCCTCTTCACCTTGCTTTGTCCATTCTTATATTTTCTTTTCAATGTTTTTCTAGGAAGGATCTCTTTTCCCTTATTCTTTTCATTATTTATCTTTCCTGTCTATTCTAGATTTTTATTCTTTCATTATGATCATTATACTTATCCTTTTTTAGTCTCTATATTCTTCATGAAACTAAAGTTTCTAAGGTATTTTGAATTCTCTTTTCTAATTTCTTTATTATCTTATGAATCTTTTCCCTTCCCCATCTTTTTTTTTTAACACTCTTAAAAATGCCATTTCCTGCACGTGACAAAGAGGATTGAATTATTACTCTGTTATAAGGATTTTCCTTTGTTGTTGTAATACTCTTTGTAAAAAAAAAAAAACTTCACATAATTTCTCTGGGTCTTTCCCTCCAACTCTTGGATAGCATTTGCTTCTAGCTCTGATTCTTATTCTGAGGCAGGATGAGGGATTTCTCTAAGCAGAATGCACTCATGGAATGACCCTGGCCATTGGAGAATATTTTATATTATAGAATATTTTCCTTCTCTCATGAGAGTTTTCAGTGTAATCCTTTTCTACTATCTAAACCATAAACCTTTTCATTATCTGTTTCAGTCCTTCCTTTAATATCTTCACCCATTCTCCTGTGTTCTCTTCTTCCCAAGAGAAAAAAACTTTTCCTTTTATTGTTAGCTTTTCACTTGCCTAGGGTATATAAAATATTCCTTTCTATAATCTTTCTCCCCTCTTTCTTTTTGTGTGACCTTCCATTCTGTAATTTGGTCCCACCAAAAACAAAACAAAACAAAACAAAAAACCAAAGTCCCCAACAATGACCCACCTATATGCTGAGCATTTTCATTCATGATATTTCAGATCTGTCCTTCCACTGTCAGTTCTTGTATTTGACTTCTTTCACCTGTATCTCTTTGTAAAGAAATTTTTAATAGGCACTGTTATTTATTTATTTTGTTTGCTATCCTCATAGGTATCTTTTTCATTTTTAGTTTTTTTTCTTCATTTTCTGGAGTGATTTATTTTGTATCTGTGCCTTTTTGGTTGTGGTTTTGCTTACCTTTCTTGTATTTTCTATTGTCTGGGGTGTTTATAAAACAGGTAATCTTCTTGGGTCTGGTTTTCCTCGTTAGAGTGCTTCAAATGCCTCTTTATTGAACTTTTTAAAAAAAATTAATGGTTAGGGTCAGGTTTGCAGAGTATAACCCCTCAGTTGCATCTTAATCCTTTCCTTAAAGAAATGCTTTTTTTATTTGTTTCTGGTGGCTGAAGGATAATATTGTGTTATTCAAATTTTCTTTCCTTTATAATTAAAGATCTTTCTTTTGGTCATTTGTAGAATTTGTAGTACATCAATAGAATTGTTAAATTAATCATCATCAAGAGGAAGGATTAAAGGCAACAACTCAAATGAACTCTCAACTTTCCCCCTAAACAATTTAAAAATAATGCCTGAAGTTAAATTTTGGAATGGCAGAGGTCAGGATGAGACATTTTTCCAACTTAAGAAAAATTAGGAAGTCAGCTGGAGAGGTCTATGACCACAGGGTAGAAAACAGTCCAAAGAATGCATGCATGCAGCAGTAGTAACAATGGTAGGCCTTGGAGTTAGTCATAATGGTAGCAATAGCAACTTTGGGAACTCTCAGAAAGGGCCAATAAGGGAGTTGAATAACTAGTCAGAAAGAGATTACAGGGGACCCTTTGTTGGCCCTAAGTGAAATTGGTGCTAATTGGCTGTGGTCACAAAAAGAGCCTAGATAGCGTATTTAAAGATATATGAAAAAACTGCCCTGATATCCTAGAAAAAGAGAATAAAATAGAAGTGGAAAGAATCTGCCAATCACCTCTTGAGAGAGATCTCAAAATGAAAACTCCCAGAAATATCCAGAGCTTCCAAGTCAAGAAGAAAATACTGCAAGCAACCAGAAGAAACAGCCACCATCAGGATCATCCAAGATTTAGTGTCTTTCACATCAAAGGAGCAGAGATTGGAATATGATCTTCTGGAAGGCAAAGGAGCTAGGAATACGACCAAAAACAACTTACTTAGCAAAATTGAGTGTAATCCTTTAAGTGGGGTGGGGTGGATATTTAATGAAAGTAACAGATTACTCTTAAGCATTTCCTGATTAAAAGACTAGAGGTTGTGTTGAAAATTTGACATTCAAATGCAAGATTCAAGAGAAGCATAGAAAGATAAACATAAAAGAGTAATCATAAGAGACTCAAGGTTAAAGTGGTTTCAGTCCTATATAGAAAAGTAATATAGGTAATTCCTAAGAACTTTTATCATTTTTAGGGCAGGAGTTTATATAGATTTAAGACATGAGTCTGAATTGATTATGTTGGAATGATCTCCAAAAAAAAAAAATTAAGGCTGAGAAAGAGGGATGGGCTAGGAGAAAAAAGAGGGAGAGACAATAAGGAACATTTTCTCACATAAAAGAAACAAGGAAGAGCTTTTATGGTGGAGGAAAAAATGAGGTTGGGGGTTTGGGCAATTCTTGAATCTCATTCATCAGAATTGGTTCAAAAAGGGAAGAATATGTATACAGACACAGTTTACAGAAAACCATATGACCTAACAGAATTAGGAGGGTAGATTAAGGAAGGCAGTAATCAGAAGAAGCAAAACAGACTTGTGGAGGAACTGGATTTAAAAAAAGAATGAACAGAAGAAAATGGATGGAAAGAATTGCATAGTAATCATAACTGAATGTGATGAGTTCAGCTATAAAACTGAAGTTGATAGCAGAATGGATTAGAATTAGAATCTAACAATATGTTGTTAACAAGACACACTTGAAACTTAAAATAGTTAACATAAGGAGCTAGAACAGAATCTATGTTCCTGCTGAAATAAAAAAGCTGGGGTTAGCAATCACGATCTCGGACAAAACAGAAACAAAAATACCACTATTAGGTTTATACCTCAAAGAAATAATAAGGAAAAATACTTGTACAAAAATATTCATAGCTGTGCTTGTTGTGGTGGCAAAAAATTGGAAAATGAGGAGGTATCCCTTGATTGAGGAATGGCTGAACAAATTGTGGTTGTATGATGGTGATGGAATACTATTGTGCTATAAAGAATGATAAGCTGCTTGATTTCCATACGAGCTGGAAAGACCTCCACGAACTGATATGGAGTGAAATGAGCAGAACCAGAAGAACATTATACACGGAGACTGAAGCATTGTGGGACGATCATATGTAATTGACTTTGTTACTGATGGCAATGCATTGATCCAGGACAATCCCCAGGGACTTATTAGAAGAAATGCTATCCATTTTGAGAGAAAGAACTGTGGGAATAGAAATGCAGAAGGAAAACATTTGATTTCACTTGTTTATATGGGTATTGGATGTGGGGTTTTGTTTTTAAAAGATTATTACAAAAATGATTAATATGGAAATAGGTATTGAGTGATAAATACATGTATAACCCAGTAGAATTGCTTGTTGGCTCTGGGAGGTGGGAGGGGAAAAGAGGGAAAGTACATGAATCATGTAACCATGGAAAAATACTTAAGTGAAAATAAAAAAAAAGCAAAAACAGACCTAATTAAAAGAGGTTTTGAGAATTCAGGGAAACTACGTTTTGCTAAAAGGTACCACAGGCAATGAAGTAATATAAAAAAATTTCACAGTAAGTTTCTCTAATAATAATAATACATATAAATAATAAAAATAATTTTAAAATTGTTTCCCAAATACGCAAACAATTGCATCGGATTTATGCAAATAGGAGTCTTTTCCAATTGGTAAATGGTTAAAAAATATAAACAGACAATTTTCAGAAGAAATGAAAGGTATCTCTATTGAAAAAATACTCTAAATTGCTATTGATTAGAGAAAAGTGAATTAAAACAACTCTGAGGTACCACCTCACACCTATTAGAAATGGCAAATTCTAGAGGAGATGGGGGGAAATAGCAACACTAATGTAATACTGGTATTGTTATGAAGATTCTAGTCATTCTGGAGAGCAATTTGGAACTATGTCCAAAGGACTATAAAACTTCATACTCTGACCCAACAATACCACTACCGGGTCTGTACCCTAAAGAAATAAAAGGAAAGGAACCTCTGTACAAAAACATTTATAGCTCTTTTTTGAGTTTCCAACGAATTGAAAATTGAGGGGATACTCATTGGTTGAGGAATGGCTGAACAAATTGTGACATATGTTTGGGATATCAAGTACTATTTTGTTATAAGAAATGACATGGGGGGATGGTTTCATAAAAACATGATAAGATGTATTTGAACAGATATAAAGTAAAGTGAGAAGGACTGAGAGATCATTGTGTACAGTAACAGCAATGTTTGTAATAATGATGAATTGTAAAAAACTGGGCTATTATGATCAAAATAATGATCTAAGACAGTTCAAAGGACTCGGGATGATGTTGTTCACCTCCTGAAAGAAATTATGAACTCTGAGTACAAATTGAAGTATAATTTTCTCTATTTTTCTTTTTTTTTTTTGCAATATGGAAATATGTTTTGCATGATTTCACATGTATAATTGATATATTACTTGCACTCTTGGTAGGAGAGTAGTGGAAGGGAGAGAATTTGGAATTCAAAATTTAAAAAGAATATACATTTAAAAATTAATCAGAAAAAATTAATTGCTGTTTGTCTTAAGAGTTTGCAGCACAGTGTTTTTTTTTTTTTTTTCTGGAAGGCATCTATTGATTCTTTTGGATGGCATTTTGTTTTCTATAATCAGAAGCCCTGGATGGTTTACTTATATTACTTCTTGAATTATAATGTTCTTGTCTTTACTTCTCAAGTTTTTCTGAGAGACTTATAATCTTCAAGTTTTTTCTTTTCAGCTTGTCTTGAAGATCAATATATTTTGATCACATAGGGATCATGTTTTCTTTTAATGTTATTGCTTTTTGCTTCTCTTGGATTATATTATGCCTTATTTCTATATATTTATTTCCTAATCAATTGTGTCCTGTCTTGTTTCTTTAGTGAGCTTTGCATATGGATATTTTTCTATTCTACCAATTATTTCTGCTCACTGGGCCATAAATTATGCCTTCATAATTCTTATTACATTTTAAACCATTCAAAAACATCCTGCTTTAGCACCTTTTTCTTTTCAGAATCCAAGGACTTCTGCCTCATCATGTGTTGATTCATTTCCCATTGTCTTAGAAGATGTATTCATAGAAATATGGAATCTTTTAGCTGATCTGGAAGCCATATTCCCTTCTGTTGTTATTATCTTCTTCCTTTTTTGGCTTATCTGCTTATTGTCTACTCAATTAAAGGGTTTCTCTCCCCCCCCCCCCCCCCATCCAGAGATATAATTTCAGTCCTTTTTCCTTAGGTTATCCTATCACACTTTCTGACAATTTCCCTTTGAAGTCAGTTTCCCTTTTAAGTTCAGTCAACTTAAAATCTGTCTCGGCTTTCTCTCATATTTCATGTTTTGCTGACCTTTGTGTTTGCCTCATGTCACTTTTGGTATGGAGGAAGGAAATGGACACTTATTAAGCTCTCATTATGTGCCAGCATTGTGCTAAGTGCTTTGCAAATATCTCATTTGAGATTTTAAAAAGTTTTTTTGTTTTATGTGGGAAGGGAGAACTGGGCTACAAGGGGCATTTTAGGCAATGTAAAGATATCAATTAATTTTTTAAAAAGATTATTAATTAAATATGTTCCAACACTGTGCTAAGGACTCTGCAAATAATATATCATTTGAACCTCATAGGAATCCTGTGTGGTAGGTGCTATTATTATTCCCATTTTACAGTTAAGGCAGCTGAAGAAGAGAGAAATTAAGTGATTTGTCCAGGGTAACACAGCTAGTAAGTGTCTTGAGACCTGATTTGAACTCTTCTTCATTCCAGATCCAGTATCTTATCTACTCTGATGCCCAATAGCCATCTCTTCTGATGGGATACAACTGGCCCCAACTGAATGCCAGTCTAATTTCCTAATGGTTTAGTAGAGTATATCATACATACACACACACACACACACACACACATCCTATCTTTGTTTCCTCTATTCCTCAGTTCTCCCACACTGGCATCTCAGTCAGAGCAAGCTTCTGCTGTACAATTTTCTCTAGTGAAATGGTGGAAAGAGCCGAGTTCTTTTGAAAGCTTGAAGGCTTGTGCAGTCCTGCCAGAGAGGGAAGGTCAGTGTGGGAAGAGGTACTAAGTAATTTGGAAATTAGGAATGAGACTTTTCTGTTGTTATTGAATTGTTACCTCATTCCAGTTCTTGGTGCTCTAGACCTTGGAGACAATTGGGAATTGCTTTGTTCCTTGTACATAGTTTTTATTGAGAGTTTGGGAGCATAGGATCAAATGTGTAGTCCTCCATTTTCTTGGTCATGTTAAGAGATTTTTCTTTAATCAAGAAGGGGTTAGACACAGTCTTACAAGACAAAGTAGACAATTTTGATTACGTGAAATTGAAAGGTTTTAAAATAAGCCTATAAAGAATAAAAATGGAAGTACTCCAACTGGTCATCTGGGAAAAAAATTCTGGAATATCTCTCATATCAATTTTGTACCCAAGATATCTGGAAAAGCAACAGAATGAAAAGCAATTATTTCCCAATAGTTGAATGGTCAAAGGATATGAACCAACTGGATCAATGAAGAATTAGGGACTATTAACAAACATATGGAGGAATGTTTCAAGTCACTAATAAGAGAAATATAAATCAAAGCAAATCTCCCTGGAGGTCTTAAGTCAAAGGCTGGGTGACTACTTGTTGGAATTATTGTATACAACATAATTTAATTAGTTATGGCTCAGTCTTCACCATTTCTCATCAGGGTGCTCTCTGGTCTTCCTCTATCAGGCCCCAGAAACCTTTCCATCCTAGAAATCTCTTCAGTTTGAATCTATGCCTTGGAACTACCCTCTTCCCTCCCCACTCACCCAATTAAATGACTCCTCCCAGAACTTCCATTTAAGGAAGGTATCCAGGCCAGCCATTCATTTCTCACTGGACTTCATTTCAGACGTCTCCATCAAGGCCCCATGCTAAATGCCTTCCCTCCCTCTCCCCTTTTCAACTACCTTTGTGTGTTGTCTTCCTCTCATTAGAGTGGAAACCCCTTGAGGGCAAGTACTGTTTCTTTTTTGCTTATATTTATATTCTCAGCCGGTACCTGGCAGTTCTTAATAATGTTCTTAATAAATGCTTTTTGACTGACTTGGTGTCCCCAGTCAAACCCAGTGATTGTTATTACAAAAAAATTAATTCATAGAACAGGAATAAATGACAAGGGAAGAATATTTACAAAAATCTTGGGATGAGACCAAATTAAACTAAATGATCCTTATAATTATTCATGAAACCAGAATGAAGACAACAGATGACATGGGAAGCATTTGTCAGGAAATTAAAAGCCATCTCTTAGCTATCTGGGATGAAGCTGCCATGCCATGCTTGTTCTCTGATACCTAAAACTCTTATGTATCAAAAGCAAATAGAAACCACCCTGAAGAAAAACATAGAGAAAGTAGACCTGGAATAGGCCAAGTTCAAAACAAAGAAAGTCTAAGCATTGCTTTGAGAATATTAAGGGATCAGTTGCCAAGAACTCATGAAAGAACATTTGCCAGCTTACAAAAGTTGATAGGCTGTTATGTATGACTTCTGAAAAGATCCATCTAAAAGATTTTTTTTAACCCCTGTCTTCCATCTTGGAATCAATACTGATTATTGGTTCCAAAGCAGAAGAGTGGTAAGGGCTAGATAAAGGGAGTGGTAAGTGACTTGCCCAGGGTCACACAGCTAGAAAAAGATCCAAGGTCAAATTTGAACCTGGAATCTCCCATCTCCAGACCTAGCTCTCTATCCACTGAATCACTAGCTGTCTCCAACAAAAAGATATCAATAGATACCTGCTGACTCTGATAACTATTTCCCCAGCTATAAAATCTTTATGAGGAAAAACTTAAAATATAACAAAGGGATTCTTGATGAAAGTGTGAGAAAGGAATAATAGACAGTCTTTCTCAGATAGTATTACATAACACAACCTGACTTTCAGACAAGCAAGTTAAAGGTGTAGATCATGGGGGTTTCTACTGGGTTGATTATTTATGACCACAAATTAGTATTTGATTTGGTAGAGCAAAATGCAACATTAAGCTTTTCCACTGCCAATGTGTCCCATAGATTACTTGGATGATATAACAACAAAGATAACTTCTTTGGATGAGTACCAGAGTATGTCATTTATACTTTAAAAGAGGTAGACTCTGCTGCTATTATGGAGTCTCTTCTGCCAGGGTCTGTCTAGAAGAGGATTGCTCTGATTCTATCAAGACCTTAGTACTAGGTGGTACAATGGATTGAGTGCAAAGCCTAGAAACCATAAGCTCTTGGTTCAAATTTGGCTTCAAACACTTCCTACTTATGTGACCCTATGCAAGTCATTTAACTCCCGTTGTCCAGCTCTTACCACTCTGCCTTGAAACCAATGCACAGTAATGACTCTAAGACAGGAGATAAGGATTTAAGGGGTGTGTGTGAAATGACACAGTACACTTTAGCCTCCTGAAAGAGATCTCTAAGCACCCAAAAATTTGACCTGACTTTCATGAAAGGAAAAAATCAAGTAGGGGGGAATACCTCTTGTCCAGACCATTTTAGATAAATAATTGTATGTACTGGCCATAGAATCAGTTTCTAAATTTGCACATTTTGTTCAGACAATGAAGATTAGAAATGAACTGAACAAGTGACTGAACAAGTGGAAGGAAGCAGCCAAATAGTATTTGAGAAACCATATAGTGCCTTTGATGACCCCAAATGCCTGCCTGAAATAACTTCACTGTTGGTTTTCAGGTAGTTCTTTTCAGTCATAACTTAAAAACATTTCTGGAAAATTGACTTTGCTGGGCAACCAGAAGGCTTTGAAGGGGTGTGAGTTGGGAGTAGATAGGTTGATGCCTATGAAGCATAGCATACAGCACAGAAGTTATCAGTAGAAAAATATGACCATAAAAGACCAGAAAGAGTTAACTAAGTTGAATAAGGGATGAGAGATGGACTGCCCCACAAGTTACATTTATGTGAGGAGACTGAGAGGAAGGCCTGCGTGTCAATCCCCCTCTGGATGGTTTTTTTTTCTTTTTTTTTTTTTATCCCCTGGGAATATTCAGTTGATCATAGGAATTGGAGACAAGGGTCACATGGGCTGAAGAGGAATCCTTGGGTTGTAATCTTAACAAGTAGAGAGAGGAGCCTTCAAAGGTCACTGAGCCATTGAAGGACAAGAGGTAGATCTTTAGAAATAAGCACCAGAGCAGCTGGATAGCACAGTGGATAGAAAGCCAGGTCTAGAGATAGGAGGGTCCTAGATTCAAATCTGGCCTCAGACACTTCCTGGCTTTGTGACCCTGAGCAAGTTACTCAATCCCAACTGCCCAGTCCTTGCTACTCTTCTATCTTAAAATTGATGCTAAGTCAAAGTTTGGGTTAAAAAACCCCCAAAGAACTCAGCACAGGTTTACACAGAGTATGTGTATTAAGTAAATGTTATAGCAGGAGGAGAAGGCCACAACATTTTATTTTAGGTCTCCATGGTACAGAGGAGTTGGTAACTGGTAAAAGAAAACAAGAGTGACTTCAGCACTTGGAACTTGGGAGGTCACTCAGCCTGCTATGCCCTTTATGGGAAACTCCTCAGTCGATTGACCCCTTATAAGTTACTCAGTAATGGAGAATGGTAGAACTTAATATTTGGAGTGACTGCTGATGTTCATATTGTCTACCAGACTAATTTGGCTCCTGATTCTGTGGGATGATCTGGAACCTTATGAGTAAAGTGCATGGCTTTCTTGGGGTGGACTTGCAGAAAGAATTTGGCATGGTGAATTTGAGTCATTGGGAAAGCTCTAGTACAGTGATTCACAAAGTGGGCGCCACCGCCCCCTGCTGGGTGCTGCAGTGATCCAGGGGGGGCCGATGATGGCCACTTTTTTTTTGTATTACATTCTATTCTGAGTTCAATAAATAATTTCATAATTTCCAGGGGGTGCTAAGTCATATTTTTTCTGGAAAGGGGGTGGTAAGCCAAAAAAGTTTGGGAACCACTGATCTAGTACAAAGTGAGGGATGTAGTCTTCTAGGAAAATGACTTGAAAGAATGGCCCAGGGTTAACATGGAATTTGCTTTATTCAGGCACCAGTGACGTTGAGGGATGTGGCTGTGGACTTCACCTGGGAGGAATGGAGGCACCTGGAGCCAGCTCAGAGGGACCTGTACAGGGATGTGATGTTGGACAACTATGAGAACCTGGTTTCTATAGGTAAGCACAACTAGCCCTGTGCCTCAGAATCTGCCCACTAGGGTGTCTTTGCAGTCTCACACTGTACCACTGTGGGAATTTTGAAATGCTGAGCCAAATTTTGCTTATTGTATAACAATATTTAAGACTACCCATCATATTCAGAGAGTCCCAGATCCTTTATAGCCAGTAGAGAGAACGTTTCTGTTCTGTCTTTTCAAGTGAAAGTTCTTTGTCTATAGTAAGGAAGTTCTGTCACTTCCTTGTGTTGGCCCTGAGGCTGTAGCATTCTTACTCTAGATCAAAGATTCTTACATTTCTGTGTGTTATGGATCCCTTTGGCAGTTTGGTAAAATGCTTTGACTCCTTCTCAGAATAATATTTTTAAATGCATAAAATAAAATCCTAGAATTACAAAAGAAAGTCATGGTTAATGAAAAAAAAATTTCCCCATCTAAGTAAAGTTTTTTCTTGAAATCTCTCTACTGACTACCCAAAGTCTATGGTGTAAGGGTTAAATTGGGGTTTTGACTAAATAATAAGAGAGTTATAAATTCAATGTTGTTGTCGCCGAATTCAAAATATTATTCCTAAGCCAGAAAAAACTGTTAACAGCTTTTATTTATAACAAGGAAGAGAAAGAATTGAAGTATGAGATGTAGGAGCGAAAGAGGTAAGGAGTTACCTAGCCTACCCTAAGTGCTGATCCAATGAAATTCAGCTCACTCCCTGACAAAGTTCCAATCTCCATGTGGAAGTCCGAGTTACTCACCAGCAAGCTGATGCAGGATCCAAGGAAAAGAGTTTCTCCACAGAACTCACGCTGAAGGGAGTGTCCCACCAGAGAGGGTCTCTTCACAGAGCCACCAAGGCAGGGATCTCTCTAATCCATAAATCCTGAGGAGAAGTCCAAAGGAGCAGAGATGAGGACAGGAAGTTCCAGACTTTTTATAATACTTTTTCCATGTCACTTCCTGTCTCTTCCCCTCTTCACGGGATCACAATCAAAGCTTCCAAATTGCCTAGCACTGCCCAGGGGGGAAATGTCTGTGGAATCCACCTCTTTACACCCTCTGAGGGTATAAACTCTTATTAAAGGATTCACACATTTCTGACTGATTGAGTTAAAAAGGTGGAGCTCTCTAAGTAAGTGACTTGTGAATTCTCTTACTTGATGGAGCACTAATAAAGTGTTAAGTAGGGGTTTCTTGATTGATTAACTCAAAATAGACAAAGAGAATAAAGAATTCCCTTTCACAATGAGTTCCAGTTTAAAAACCCCTACTAGACCCTTGGGTCCTAGATGTTTGCTAAATCTCAGGGGAACTAGGTGACTACTTCTTTATGGAAGCCATCCCTCCCTTTCCCACCAGGGAATACTTTTCCTAAATGTCCTCTTAACACTTCCTCTATATTGGCAGCCCCCATGAGGTAAACAGAGACTATATCTTAGCTAAACTTTCTTTTTTCTTTCTGATTAATTCATTTTATTATTTTTTCAATTACATGTAGAAACAATTTTTTAACAAATCCTTTCTTTCGCAATCCAAATTTCTCCCTCCCTCCCCTTCTCGCTCCTCAGGAGGCAAACAATCTGATATGGATTATTATTATTCCAGTGTTGTCATGCAATACAAATTTCCCTATTTCTCATGTTATGAAAGAAGACATTGTACACATAAGAAAAGACTCATGAAGGAAGTAAGGCAAGAAATGGCATGGTTCAATCTGCATTCATATTCTGACAGTTCCTTCTGTGACTGTGGATAACATTTTCATCATGAGTCCCTTGGGGTTGTCTTGGGTTCTTGCATTGTTGATAATACTTTATTCCTTCACAGTTGATCATTGTACAATATTTGACACTGCATCTTGATTCTTCTCACTTCACTTTACATCAGTTCATACAATTCTATCCAAGTTTTTAAAAAATCCTCCCATTTGTCATTTCTTATGTGCTATAGTATTGCATTACCAACCATATACCACAACTTATTCAGCCATTTCTCAATTGATGGACATCCCTTCAGTTTCCAGTTTTTTGCTGCTCCAAAGAGAGCTTTGGTAAATATTTTTGTACAAGTAGGTCCTTTTCTCTTCTCTATGACCTCTTTGTGATATAGACCTAGTAGTGGGTCAAAGGGTATGCACAGTTTTATAGCCTTTTGGACATAGCTCTAAATTGCTCTCCAGAATGATTATATCAGTTCACAGCACCACCAAAAGTGTATGAGTGCTCCAGTTTTCCCACATCCTTCCAGCATTTATCATTTTCCTTTTTCATCACATTAGCCAATCTGATAGGTGTTAGGTGATAGCTCAGATTTGTTTTGATTTGCATTTCTCTGCTCAATAGTGATTTGAAGTGTTTTTTCACTCCAGGTGTTTTTTGACTAGAGATAGTTTTGATTTCTTCATCTGAGTCTTGCCTGTTCTTAACCTTTGATAGTTTGTCAATTGAGGAATGACTTGTGTTCTTCCACATTGGCCTCCTCGCTTCTTGATAGATTTGAGGAATGAGACTTTTGGTAGAGCCACTTGCTATAAACTTTTTTCACAGTTATTTGTTTCCCTTCTAATCTTGATTGTATTGTTTTTGTTCATACACACTTTTAAATTTAATATAATCAAGATTGCCCATTTTATTTCTTGTAATGTCCTCTCTTTCTTGTTTTGTAATAAATTCTTCCCTTATACATAGGTATGACAGGGAAACTATTCTGTGTTCTTATTTGTTTATGGTATCACCCTTTATTTCAAGATCGTGTAATTCATTTTGATATTCTTAGTTAAACTTTTTATCTCCCCAGCACAGTTTCGTTTTCATGGTAAATAATTAAAGTTTAATAGGAAGATGAGGGAAGACATTCTGACCACCCTGCTACCATGCTCTAGAAGCTCTTTCTCTAATCTCCTTGCACCTTGCCTTTTGAATTAAGTCTAGACCCCATTGTTCTAATGCTAGTCCTATCCCAGGCTGACTACCCTCCTCTTCTCAAGCTTCTCACATGTGTCTTTCCATTTGCTCACTTTGTTGGCCAGGCTTCTGGGCCCAGTTGCTGTTCCTCAAACAGTACATCCCAGCTCTGCCCTCCATACTGTTGTATAGCTCATTCTAAGGGTTGCCTTGACAGCTGCTCAGACCCACTCCATCAGCTTACTTCAGATTGATTTTTTTTTTGTATTTTGTATATTGTAATATGTATATTGTATTTTGTATTATATTGTATTGTATGTATGTTGTAATTTGTATTACCTTTGTATGTATGTCTATGTATGTGTGTGTGTAGCTTCTCCATTAAAATGGAAGCTCCTTATGGGCTGGTTATTCCATTTTTATTCTGTGTCCCCAATGCCTAGAACAGATCTTAGAGCACGATATGTACCTAATCAATACCTGACATTTGGTAAATATGCATGACAAGGCCTTAATTCTTTAGAATGGAGTGGGTCCAGTGCACTAATTTTCTTCCTCAGCCTAATTTAGATCTGTGTCCCATATTCAAATATGGATGTGGAAGTTCATTGAATGGTGTAAATAGAAACCCATGTGTCCCTGACCACCTTCTGTGGCCCTTGCCCACATCCTCCCATCAATTTGCCATAGGGAGCCCACTTTATCCACTCTACGTGCTGGAGACCTTCCTCTTTTTTTCTTCAGAGATGTTGAAGGGTACCTGAGAAGCTCATAGACTGTCCTTCACCTTCCACATGGAACCAGCTCATCTTCTCTTCTCATCGTGCATTTCCTTAGAGATAGCTTTTATTCTTGCTCTTAGAAGTTTCTCCACGTTGGCTATGTGTTACAGCCTGCCTAAAGCCCTTCCTTATTCATTACCCTCTGTGCAGTGCCAGCTTCTGTTATTTTTGAGATGGTCCTATTCCTTATCTCTCTGCCTTAGAACAACATCTGTTCTGTGTTGATGTGAGAAAGATAGGCTTTTGTTTCCAGGGAAACCTTGAGGTCATTAAAGGAACTTTGTAATTTCCCCAAGGCAGTTCAGCCCCCTGTCCCTGTATGTCCTTCAGGAATGTTCACCCCTGTGCTAGAGACGCAACAGGAGGACAGGGCTGAAGAGAAGAGGATCACGGCGAGCTCCCCCAGTGTTCCTATTTCAGGATAGTGTTGTACTGACTGCTTCAATCCCTGGGATGTTTTAGAGCTTTCTGGAAGACATCTAAGCCCTCTGGAGTTTGGCCTGATTATTCCTGGGAGAAAGGCCAAGTTGATGAAAGGGTCTATTGCCCAGGTTATGACCTGCATATGGGTTAATAGCTTGTCTACCACTATCTCTCTCTGTGACAGAAAATATAAATAGACATGGAATTGGGCCTGGACTTGTGACCATCCTCCTACAGAGTACAGAAAAGATTTTTGAGATCCTCTGTACCACCTTCTGTACCTTCTTAACTGCTTGCTTTATTTTAAGTAGAATTGAATTCCCAGTTAACTTTCTGTCTTCATCACTTTCTCATTTATCTGTGTGTAGGGATTCCTGTTTCCAAACTGGATATCATTTCCCTATTGGTTAGAGGAGAAGCACCGTGGATGCCAGCTAGAAAAGGCCACAGAATCTTTTATGAAGGTCAGTAAGTAAAATGGGAATCATTGCAAGCATCATCTCCCTTAATCTATTTTGTTATGGTATTAAAGAGAAATCCCTTAAGCATAGAATATGACAGAGTTCTTAAGCCCTTATCCTTTATTGATATATTGTTTCCAGAAAAAACCATACTATGTAATAAAAGATGTGTAATCATCTTATTTCTGCATGGTCCAATTGACATTGAATTTGATAACTAATTTTAGTGCCTTTGATGCATATTAGAGATTTTTCTCTTTTTTTTTTTCAGTTTTTTGACATTTCTATAGCACCTTATGACTTGTAGGATACTTCCCTGTTCTTCCCTTACATTCTTTTGATTGTTTTCATTCTTGTTTCATTTGGTATTTTGTACCCCCAGCACTTAGCCTGGCACACAGAAGACACTTTTAAATGATGATTGATTGACTGGTATTTTGGAATTGAGTTTATTTATATCTTTGGTGTGTCTGGGTAGATTGACTCCTAGGTATCTACTGTCTTTTGTTTTTGTTTGATTCAGTTTGCTTTTACTGTTATGTCACTGGGTTTTTTAATTGCTTCCTAGACCTCCTGTTGGTTTTCCTAATTTTAGTAAGTATCCTGCTGTTTAAGTTACTTATTGTCTCAATTGCTTTCTCTAAGGAAACTTTCATGTCATCAGCAAATAAGAATCTTTTAGTCTCCTCTTCACCAGTACTGGACTTTGATGTATCTGGAAGAGACAACTTTGTGTAATTCTGCCTCACTTAAATCCAATTCACACCCCAGTCAAGACATCATGATCTCATTGGTCCTCTTCAAAAATGAAGGCTGAACAACATTTCTTGAAATATATCAAATAACATTGAGGAGGAAAGGATGTCTGTGTTTTAGCCCATATGAATTATTTACAATGTTGTTATCTCAGGGCAATAGCAGAAATTACATCATCTTTTATGTATAATTCCTATTTTGGAGAGGTTTAAGAGGTTGTGAGAATCAGAGAAAGTGTCCAGTCCTCCATTTGTTGGCTATGTGACCCAGAAGTTTGTTTCTGGTGATGTCATCATCCTCTTGGCTAGAACTGTTCACCACTGGAAAGCAGACCTTGGCCACTTTCTCCTAGTATTGTGTCTGCTACTCTGTTTTGTCATTGTTGGTCATCTGTCTTGATTTTATCTGCACTTAATTATTTTCATGAGAGCCTAAACTCTATTCCCCTAGTGACCAGGGGAAAGCCATATTGGTAAGTCTCTCCTCCATAGGGCAGGGCCACAGTGAAGTGAACTTTTTCAGCTTGCATCTATCATCTATAGCAGTGATTCCCAAAGTGGGCGCCACCGCCCCCTGGTGGGTGCTGTAGCGATCCTGGTGGGGTGGTGATGGCCACAGGTGCATTTATCTTTCCTATTAATTGCTATTAAAATTAAAAAAAATTAATTTCCAAGGGGCTAAGTAATATTTTTTCTGGAAAGGGGGCAGTAAGCCAAAAAAGTTTGGGAATCACTGCTCTATAGGATGGAGCAGTGATTAGTACATGACAAGGGAAGACTGCTTACTCTTTTCATCCAGATCTTTTAGCCAGTAACTACTTTCAACTATTCATCGTGTCCCTCTTGCTTATATAAAATACAAAGGTTGGATTGGTTGGAGAAAGGGAAAAGGCTTGAGATCTTTGTCGCACTATCCTCTAGGTAATAAATTGCATTTCTATCTTTTCTCTAAAGATATTTTTTAAATGGTGCTTAATTTTTATATATAATTGAAATGACATGTTTATACTTTTTTCATCATTATTACTTCCCTTAATAATAATTATTATTACTTCCCTTACTTGAAATGATAAATATACACACTCTCCATAATTTAGACATGGCAGAGAATTACTGCAGTTCATAGTTGAATGAGATCTCACTCACCCTCTAGTCCCATAATGGCGAAGGCAGGGAATGCCTGCCCCACAGCACTGAGGGGGCTGCTCCATTCCGCCCCTCTACAGCACCTGAGGACATTTTTCTGCATGCTCCACCCTTCTGTCCAGCCACCCAATGCAAGCACTTCCTCCCTTTGCTGTCTGGAGTAATGGGGGTGGGTGGCTCATAGGTGGCCTGAAGTTGTAGTTTGAGCATGTGATCCAAAAAATGTTCATCAATGTTACTTTAGTCTAATCCTTCACCAAACATGCACCCTACAACATAGCTGAAAAGTGAACATCCAGGCTTGTTCTTAAAGTTCTTCACTAAGAGGAAACCTAATCCTTTCAGAAGCATTCCATCCCACTTTGAAACACTCCATTAAGAAACTTGACTTTAAAGACTAAATTTGTCTCTACAATTTCTGCTTCTTCTACATGAAAAGTTTTCAGATAATTGAAAGCAATTATTATGTCCCCTTCAGTGTTCTGCAAAAGGCAGCAGCATAAATTAGAAGTCTGGCCTTGGAGAATGGAAACTGTTTTAAGTTCTGCCTCAGCTGTACTATTTAACCTGTTAGTTGAGGTGAAAGCTCTGTGTGAGTGAAGGAAATTCCTTGGTGGGAATTCCCCTACCCTCAAGGTATCCAGGGGAACTGGAGAAAGTTATCTTCAGGTTAAATGATTCCATTTCATTCAGCCAGTTCCTTCAGGTGATTCATGGGTGATATCTTGGCTTATTCACCTTGCTGATTGCTCCCCTTTGGAGAGTCTCCTGCTGGTCAATACCCTTCCTATAATGTCCCTCCCAAAACTGAACGCGTTACTACATCATGGTTAGGCAAGGGCAGGCCTTTTGCTTTTTGCATTCTGTACTCTCAGTGCCACTCAAGATAATAGTAGCCTTATTGACTGCCATATACTTTCCTTAGGTTAAGCCCCCATATAACTAAAATTCCTGGATCTCTTTTTCTGATGAACTACTATTTAGACATATCTTCCCTTATTTTGTACCTTTGGAGATGAGTGAGCTTAAATAAAGTAGGACTTAATGCTTATCTCTCATTAAAATGGCTCATGACTTTTTTGAAATTTCTTTCAGATTCCCTTAGTGGTGAGATCAACTCTGAAAACAAGGACTCATGTCTAATGGAGGGTAATCACATGGGAGCATCATCCAAGAAAATTCTACCAAAGGACACTATCTGTCATTTCAAGATGAGCAAAGCTGAGGAATACGATGTTAATTTAGAGAAACAGAAGGACAACCAGGAAAGGCAATGTAGACAAGTAACAAATATTCCCAGAATAATTTTTAATAATGCTAGGGTACCTCAATATAATGCATTTGGGAGACATTTTAATGTGGGATCAACATTGGTTGCACTATGGAAAGAGACAATGGGAAAAAGCATCTTTAAATATAAAACATTTGGAAAGACCTTCAGCAGTTTTTCTGATCTGATTACATCTAATGCTTTCTCCTTCTGGTGGAACCTTTCCAAGTCTAACAAATGCAAAAGATCCTTCAGGTACCACTCAGACCTAATTAAATTTCATAGACTACATGTTGGAGAAAAGTTACATGAGCAAAAGAAATGTGAAACATCCCTTGGCAGAATATCAAGCTGTAACAGAGCTCAGAGAAGTCATGTTGGCAAGAAACTTTACAACCATAATAAATATCAGAAGTTCTTTAGTCAAAGAGAAAGTTTGGCAAAACTTAATGCAATTCAAATGAGGGGAAAATCCTTAGTATATATTAAATTTAAGAAAGCCTTCATCAAGAGGGGATACCTTATTAAGCATCAGAGAATTAATACTGGTAAGAAACCCTTTGAATGTAATGAATGTGGGAAAAATTTCATTGAGAGGAGAAAACTTATTAGTCATCAGAGAACTCATACTGGAGAGAAATCATTTGCATGTAGTAGATGTGGAAAAAGTTTCAGTCAGGAGGCACACCTTATTAGTCATCAGAAAACTCATACCAGAGAGAAGCCCTTTGCATGTAATGAATGCGGCAAAGGTTTCTGCCAGAGGGGACACCTTAATAGACACCAAAGAATTCACAGTGGAGAGAAACCCTTTGAATGTAATGAATGTGGGAAAGGCTTCTTCAGGAGGGGCCATCTTATTACCCATCAGAGAATTCATACTGGAGAGAAACCCTTTTTGTGTAATGAATGTGGGAAAACATTCAGCGAAAGAAGAAACCTTATTAGCCATCAGAGAATTCATACTTCAGGAAAACCTTTTGTATGCAGTGAGTGTGGAATAAGCTTCCGGCACCGAGTCAGTCTTATCATCCATCAGAGAACTCATACTGGAGAGAAACCATTTTCATGTAATGAATGTGGGAAAGGCTTTAGACAGAGGGGTCACCTTAGTACACATAAGAGGACTCATACTGGAGAGAAACCCTTTGTTTGCAATGAATGTGGGAAAACCTTCAGTGAAAGGAGAAACCTTCTTGCCCACAGGAGAATTCATACTGGAGAGAAACCCTTTGCATGTAATGAGTGTGGGAAAGGCTTCCGATGCAAAGTAAGCCTTATTACTCACGAGAGATCTCATACTGGAGGGAAACTTTTTGAATGTAAGGAATGTGGGAAGAGCTTCAGTTGGAGGGCAAGCCTTATAATCCATCAGAGAACTCATACTGGAGAAAAACCTTTTGCCTGTAATGAATGTAGAAAGTCTTTTGCTCGAAAGGCAAGTCTTATCATTCATCAGAGAACTCATACTGGAGAGAAACCCTTTGTATGTAATGAATGTGGAAAAGGCTTCAGCCAGAGAGGACACCTTGTTACACACCAGAGAATTCATACTGGGGAGAAACCCTTTGAATGTAGTGAATGCAGGAAAACCTTTAGTGAAAGAAGAAATCTTATTACACATCAGAGAATTCATACTGGAGAGAAACCCTTTGCTTGTAGCGAATGTGGAAAAGGCTTCCGATGCAAAGTGAGCCTTATTACCCACCAGAAAATTCATACCAGAGAGAAACATTTTGTCTGTAATGAATGTGGGAAAGCTTTCAATGAAAGGGCACATTTAATTACCCACCAGAGAACTCATACTGGAGAAAAACCCTTTGAATGTATTGAATGTGGGAAGGCCTTCAGTGTGAGAGGAAGCCTTAATAGACACCAGAGAACTCACACTGGAGAGAAACTTTTTGAATGTAATGAATGTGGGAAAGCTTTCAGCCAGAGAGGAAACTTTATTAGCCATGAAAGAACTCATAGTGGAGAGGGACCTTTTTCATATGATGAAAAAGGGAAGGCCATCATTGACCATGGACTACTCAAAAGTTATTACCGGATTCATACTGGAGAAAAATCCTTTGCATGTAATGAATGTGGGAAAGTCTTCAGCAAGAAAGGATACCTTATTAGACACCAGAGAAATCATAAAGGAGTAAAGCAGTTTGAATGTAATAAGTACAAAGAGTAGCATAGAACAGTTTCATGTTAGTGCAGCAGGAGGAATCTAGTCTAGTACCACAGCATCTCCACTTGGTTCTGTGCAATTGAACATTTTTTTCAATGACACAGATGACATAATTATCAAATTTTCAAGTTATCCAAAAATGAGAGGGATAGCTATCATACCATGTGACAAAGACAGGCTCCAAAAGGATCTATGACCAGTTTGGATGTGGGACTAATGTCAACTAAGGTGAAATTCAGTAGGGATAAAGGCATGCAATAACCTTCAGAAGTAATTAGTAAGCATCTACTACATGTTTATTATCTCCCTGGTTCTGTGTCAAACATAGTGTACATAAAGAAAAGGCAAAATGCATCTCTGCTCCTGGAGGATACTTATGGAGACAACACAGAAGTAACTAGGCAAATGCAAAATATTTACAAAGTAGATGGAGATGACTACAGTGGTGGTGGCACTATCCATTGGGGAAACCTGGAAAGGTTTCCTGCTGAAGGTGGAATTGGAACAATCTTGAGGGAAGCCAGTGAAAATAAAAGGCAGAAGAGAGAATTTAGAGCACAGATGGTATGAAAACCCAAACTTGGGAGGTGGAGGATTGTGTGTGTGTAATTTGAAGAAGACCAGAGTAGCTGGACTAGGAATAGGGCTTTTGTAGGGGAGTAAATCTAGGAAGAAACCATACTGTCAAGTTTAAAATGTGAAACAAAAGATTATATTTAATCCTAAGGTTAAAGGTAATAAGTGCTTGTTGACAAGCTACTGGAACTGATTGAGTGGTGGAGTAACATCAGACTTACACTTTAGGGAAATTCAATTTGTCAGCTGAGTGGAGGATGGCTTGCAGGAGGGAAAGGTTTTGAGCAGGGGGATCATTTAGAATCTTATTACCATATATAGGTGAGAGTTGTTTGGGCACTGGTAGTGATGTAATAAAACCCTTAAAAAGACAAAAATGTTCTACCTTCGGCAATAACTGAGATTTAAAATTCCTGGACAGTCAGTGAGTGATATTCTGTTCCACATTAAAAGTCATGTTGAAGGGCAGCTGTGTAGCTCAGTAGATTGAAAGCCAAGCCTAGGAGGTCCTGGTTTCAAATCTGGCCTTAGGCACTTCCTAGCTGTGTAACTCTGGGCAAGTCACTTAACCCCCATTGCCTAGTCCTTACCACTCTTCTGCCTTGGAACGTAGCATTGATTCTATGGCAGAAGGTAAGAGTTTAAAAAGAAAAAAATAAATGTCATCTTGAAATATCTGAGTCCTGTGGTTCTGTGTGAAGGAAAATACCTCCATCCCTCAGGGGTTGTAATTCATTATGTGACATAAGCTGGTGTCTTCTGGTTTCCCCTGTTGTCAGCAGCAGCAGGAATGACAATATGGCAGAGCTAGTGTGACTATGGGCATCCCTAGTGAACTGGAATGTCACTACCTCCTGACTTTTGAAAGTGAGTGAGCAGGGAGGGTTCTTAAACCCAGACAGGAAGCATGTGGGATCTCTTTTTGTTTCCAGACCTGGACTGACTGGTTCTCAAAATTCTCCACTGCTGGCTTATCTTAGCTTTTGAACTATGGATAGGTCCTTAGCCAGCCAAATGAAGAATCAGTTCTGGTTAGGCTGACACTTCTCAGTCTCTCACTATCAATATCTTTTTTTTTAAATTAATAAATGCCTATAAATCTGGCGCTGAGTCTTTAGACCACCTTTTAATTGTAATAGTTCTCTGAGTACAGTAAAGGTCCTGAAAAAATGCACTGGTGACCAGTAACCAATCAGCCATTTGTTAAGCACCCTGTATATGTCAGACAGTGGTCTGTTCAGTGTTTTTGCATAAGGAAAAGAGTCCCTATCTTCAAGACACTTGAGAGTTTTCTTCAAGATTGATGCAGCTGTCAAGTGAAGGAGGGATTCCGTGTGTTCTGCTTGCCCTCAGAATCAAGACTGAGCAGTGGACTGCATTGAAATAAATTTCAGCTCACAGGAAGGAAATCAGAACTGTCAAAGGGGAATGAACTGCCTCAAGATGGTGGATTACCCCTTCTGGAATCTCCTCAAATGAAACTTGGAGCAATCTAACAAATATTTATTAAGCACCTACTAGCCAGCTATAGTTGGAAAAACAGAAATGAGGATTTTAAGATATATGTATGGGTAATAGGATGACTGCAGATTAGCTAGAAGAAAGGTAAAACACCCAGCAAGCACAGGGTCATTGAATTTGCAGCTCATTCACTTACCTGCTGAGAAAGTTTGGCCCCAGGGGAAATTCCAAAATTGGGTAGATTCATTCTCAGCAACTGGAAGCATCTTTCTGGCTGTCCAGTGGTGCTATTTCAGGTAGAGAGAAGTGGTCTAGCATCAGGACAGTTGAAAAGGCTAGAAGGGATGTGGAGAATCATCTATTCTGGCACCTCCTTGATATGGGAGAAGTTTATTTTTCAGCTTAAAACCTACTCCCAATAGGCCAGGCTAGTTTTGCAAATCTAAGGTCCTTCCTTGCCATGTAAGCTGGGCTAGATGTGTGCCCTGCCACCCCCCCCACCCCTCCAATGATGAGACCGACTTCAAGTATTTGATGGGTTTAAAAACTAGGTGTTGATCCACTAACTAGTCAATCTAAATATACCATCTATCGTCATGCACCAGCAGTCAGGGCTTCCGAGTTGTCTCTGCAGCTTCCCATTGGCATACAACCCTTTTTGAGAATTGGACAAAATCAAGACGGTTCCTTCTTTCACAGAACAGTCCTTCAGATACTAACATGTCATCCCCAGCCCCTTTCATTCAAAGCTCATTTATAGCTGCTGTTTATTCAGTCAACTGGGAGAGTTCATATATAATATTTCTATTCTGTGATTTCCTTATTTAAATATATGTACACACACACACACATATATTTAGATACTCGACTTGGTGTAGCCCATTTGGAGTGAATCTGACAGGCATCAACTATTCAGTGACCCTGGAACCTTCCCCTTGCTCTTCCTGCTCCTGCTTCATCTCTCTATTAATTTTGGTCTACCCATAATGGCCTCTAAGGTCCTTTCTAGCCCTGCATGTATGAGCCTCTTTTCATTTTTTTTTTCAGTAGTCACACCAGGTTTGGGGGGCAGGAGGGCGTGGGGTTGAGGGGGCAGATTTAACGCATTTGAACAAGCTCATTTATGACACAGGTGAGAAGATAAAAAAAACAAACCAGAGCTGCAAAGGTCTTAAGGAACCATCTGATCCAAACTCATTTTTACATATGAAGAAATGAGCTCAGAGAGCTTAAATATCAGATAGTCAGTGGCAGAGTTAAGATTAGAAGTCGAGTCCCATAACTACAGATTCAACATTAAAGGCCAAGCAGTCTTGCTGCCCAATATTTCTACCTGGGCAGAAGATATTCATTCCAGGTGTGTCATTTAAAATCACTTGGGATACTTGGAACTACATTTCCCGTGATCCCCAATGGGTTTCCTGTTTTGGATTACGTATTCAAGGTGAGGGAAGGTTTTTAAAATAGGGGGAAGTGACTTGGGACTTCCTCTTTAGCTACCTGAGCACGCGGAGAGAGAAAAAGGTAAATGGCTGAGGTGAGGTTGGAATAGGTTTCGTACAGGCGTGTGGTCAGTTTATCTCTATCAGCATGGCTTTTATTAAAATACTATTCTTCCTTTCGATCTCGGCCCTCATCATTTTTTATCATAACACAGGTTACTATTTTCCTGCAAACCCTATCATTATTTAATGTCTGTGGCTTATAGAGATTGCTCCTGTCTCTTTTATTCCAGTAATGACACCCAAAATATAAACGAGCAAAAATACCAACAATCTTGCCAGAAACTATACTAGAAAATGTATCTGTTTGTTATTCTTTGAAGGACACTCAGGCTGCTCAAAGCATCGGGCTCCCTTGTTCCACAGCCCACCTCCTGCAGGCACACTCCCCAGTGAGCCCAGTTTGTGGCCAGTTTGTAACTATTCATTCTAGATAAATAATTCACATGCACGTGGCTTCCCAAAAAGAAGTTGTTTCTCTCGTTTTTAAAATTAGTTGTGCAATTTAATCGTGGACCTTTGAATATCTTAACTCACAGCAAGGCTTCTCACGAGTTCCTGGACTTGATTTCCAAGCCCATCATAAGCAAGAGCAAAATTCATTGGAAGAGGATGTAGGTATCTGGAAATTCAGTTAAATAAATAAATGATTCAATTGCACTTGTCCTAATTTTTGGAGTGCTTTTATTGGAGGAGATTAGCTTCATTATCATATGCTCTTTTATCCTCCACAACAGCTAGCCATGGGAAAATGCTTAATAAACACTCATCCTATCTGTTGAATTAATGAAATGCTCAGCAGCTGTGGCTAGCGACTTGGCTGTACAAAAAGGAGGGCAAACATCCTGCTTTACCAAAAAGCAAGAATGCTTTTATGAGAAGTACAGAGTTGTATTTACCATTATTCTGTCTGAAGCTCGTTAGGGATACATCTTGAATCATCATACATTTGAAATAATTAAATTATGAAGAGCAATTAAAAATCATAGTTCATACTATCCATAATGCTTTTGGGTTTGCAGAGCACTTTACGTACATGATCTCATTGGACACTAGAGAGATCTGTAGCAGAAGGACAGAAGCAAATTATAATGTGCTCCCAAAGATGACCAGCTCCTTCCCTACCAACATGATTCCCTATTTACTTTGTAAATAATAGGTATATACTTATGTCTGTTGTCTCCCCTGATAGAATGCAAGTTCCTTGAGGGCTGGAATGATATTATTTTTGTCTTCGTATTTCTGGAGCTGAGCACATGCCTGGCCCATAGCAGGCACTTCATAAATGCTCACCCGCAGATGACTTGTGCTTGAGCAGTTGTGAAAGACTAGACCCAGATGATAAGAAAAGGAGGAAAGCTGGATGGCAGCATCCTGGCTTTTCATTGCTACTCCTAAGATGTTGGAAGAACTAGAGGAAAAGAGGAAAGCCTCAAGAGTAGCAGGCAAATCTTGTAGGTAAAGTTTATTGGAAAATGTGCACAAGAGTCCCATGGAAAGAGCAGGAACGGGCAGAGGAAGGGCGTTCGTCTGGGGGGAAGCCCCTTCCTGACAGGACGGTCTAGCTCAGGGGTCGGCACCGTATGGCTCTTTCGAAGGCCAGATCTGGCTCTTTCTGCAGGAGCCATAAAGTCAGTTTTTTTCAGGCACTGTTACAGGAGCCGCACTGGGAGCACTGCACGGCTCTCACGAAATGACATTTTAAAAAATGTGGCGTTTATGGCTCTCACGGCCAAAAAGGTTGCCGACCCTTGATCCAGCTGATGCAGCAAAATCCCCTGAAGAAGAGGTGAGAGCCAGCATGAACCAGGCAAGTCAAGCCATCTCTACTACCTTGACAGCATGTCCCTTTGGATCCTGGAAAGAGCCCAGGACCCTGAAGTCACAAGCCATGGGAAGAGCAACGTCCCCAACTCAGTGCCTTCAGCTATCATCGTGGGTGGGGAAAGAAGGGTTCAAGCATTTATTAAGCAGGTTGTGTGTGCCAGATTCTTTGTAAAACACATGACAAACATTATCTCCCTTAATCCTCACAACAACTGTGGGAGGTAGGCACTCGTTGTGTCTATCTTATCACTGAGGAAACTGAGGCAGACGGTGGTAAAGGAAGTGACTCACCCAGGGTCACACAAAAAAAGGGATGTGACCCTTGTCCAGGTTCTTCTACAGGTGCTACAGCCACCATAATTGAACACCCAAAAAAGAAAACTTTTGCCACTGAAGTCTTTGGCACAGTCAAATGGTTCAATATCTGAAACTGATATTTTATCAGGTTAAATTATATTAAAGGAGAGGCTCGACCCTCGGCTTTGCACCGTACCCCGAGGACTAAGAGACTTTTCCATCTGACTTACAACTGAAACCGGCCCCCACGTGTGTTGTCTCCCCCACTGAAGTCTGAAGTCCTCGAGGGCGAGGATGCTCAGCCTTTTCTCTTTGGATCTCCAGCGCTTCTGGATAGAGTAAGCGGCCATGAAATTCATTCATCCAGCTGGCACGTGGTTCATACGCAGTCCCTTGTCTTGCTAGATCTCTGTGCACAAAACACTCCATTATAATGCTAAGAAAGGTGCTCTGTGTCTCTGGCCACCAAGGAGACAGGATTGGATTTACAGTGAAACCAGATCAGGGCTCAAAGGGCTAACATGTATGAGAAGGGTGCCCGCCCTCCCCGCGATATCGTGCCAGCCGCCCGCCCGTCGTACAGATTCAAAAAACCATCCTTGCCACCGGCGATGTCTTCAAAGTCCTGGTTATTACTTGCTGCGACAAAATGAGAAAATGTCATCACGCCCTCGACACATCTGCCGAATGCTATTTGTTCGATCCGGTATCCCAAAGCACAAACGATTCATTTTTCAAAATCACCCGTCAGACTTGTTAGAGGCCTGAGACATCATTCCACGACGAACCACAGAACCTCATGCAAATAATACTCCTTTGTCCATATTTATTCAAAGAAAGAAAAAAGCCGACATGAAGAGATAGTTGTTCTGGGGGCAGCTGGGTAGCTCAGTCAGGCCTAGAGACGGGAGGTCCTGGGTTCAAATCCAGCCTCAGACACTTCCCAGCTGGGTGACCCTGGGCAGGTCACTTGACCCCCATTGACCACCCTGACCACTCTTCCACCTAGGAGCCAATACACAGAAGTTAAGGGTTAAAAAAAAAAAAGAGATAGATAGTTGTTCTGATGCAAAGAAAAGGAAGCAGAACCAGCAGAACATCGTATGTAGTAGAAGAAATATTACCCGATGACGAACCACGAAGGATGAAACCATTCCCAAGTTCCTAAGATACCCGCAAGGGACACATGATGAAAAATACTCTCCACAGCCAAAGGAGGAACTATTAGAGTTTGATTGCAGATCAAAGTACATCATCTTCCCCTTTATTTCTTTCATGAGTGTTTTATTGTCTCTGTGTTATGTGTCTTCATACAACATGAGCAATACGGAAATATGTATTACATGAAAGCCCTGGTATAACCTACATCAGAGTATTTACTGCTTTGGGGAGGTTAAATATTAACCACAAAAAATCCTGCAGAAAATTGGCATTATGTTCCTCTCCTTGGCAGGCTCTAGAGTCATCACTTTCTAGACAAGTACACATTTTTAAAAATTCCTTGTGTTTTTATTTTTGTGGCTCCTTAGGCAATCAGTTACTATATGCAAAATGTCTTGCTCTGGTTCCCTTTTCATTTCATTTTAAAAAAAATTTTATTTAAACCCTTATCATCCATCTTGGAGTCAATACTGTGTATTGACTCCAAGACAGAAGAGCGGTAAGGGTGGGCAATGGGGGTCAAGTGACTTGCCCAGCGTCACCCAGCTGGGAAGTGTCTGAGGCCAGATTTGAACCCAGGACCTCCCGTCTCTAGGCCTGACTCTCCATCTGAGCTACCCAGCTGCCCCCTCCCTTTTCATTTCTACACAGTTTAATTACTAGCTCAACCCACTTAAGATTTTCTGTAATTTTTGATTTTCTTTTCTTTTCTTTTTTTTTTTTTTTTGATTTTTTTTAAACCCTTGTACTTTGGTGTATTGTCTCATAGGTGGAAGATTGGTAAGGGTGGGCAATGGGGGTCAAGTGACTTGCCCAGGGTCACACAGCTAGGAAGTGGCTGAGGCCGGGTTTGAACCCAGGACCTCCCATCTCTAGGCCTGGCTCTCCATCCACTGAGCTACCCAGCTGCCCCTGTAATTTTTGATTTTCAAAGGCAACAGATTTGTTCCATCGTCTTTCAGTTGTGTCCGACTCTTCATGATGCCATTTGGAATTTTCTTGGCAGAGATACTGCAGCTATTTCCTTCTCCAGCTCACTTTGCAGACGAGGAATCTAAGGCAAACAGGATTAAGTGACTTGCCCAGGGTCACTCAGCTAGTAAACGTCCAGATTTGAACTTGTGAAGATCAGTCTTTCTGATCCCAAGCTCAGTACTCTATCCACTGCATCCTCTACAAAGGCAACATTACAGGTCAAATTCTATTCCCAAAAACCTGATTATTCCCTTTTAAAATTATTTCCTATTTATCCTGTACAGAGCTTGCTTTGTACATATTTGTCTGTATGTTGTCTTGTCAATTAGATAATAAAGCTCCTTGACAGAAACTGATTTCTGTCTCTTTTTGTTTCTCCGGAGTTTAATACAGCATCTGACATGCAGTAGGCACTTATTAAGTATTTTTTGATTGATATATGAGGCTACTTCAAAGCCTTATTCTATGGCTCTTAATGCATGTGCTTTGTGGACCCGCTCCCAACAGAATTCACTATTATTATGATTATTTCACTAATATTCAATATTATACATTATTCTATGAAAGTGGAAAGTCTTGATAATCTTGGTATTGAGAACTGGGTTCACACTCACGCTGTAGAAATAGCACAAAGAACATAATTTGAATTTTATCTATGTGCCCTGGGATGGTATAATGACTGAGTGATATTCAAACAAATATCGTTTCTAGTTCTGTGGGGTGGTACAGTCAGGAACCTACAGACAATGGCTATCTATGGTGACAACCTCAGTCCGATTAATTCCAAAGATCTGCGACATCAACCTCGTGCAGATTGCAAAGAAGACTTTGACCCCTTTGCACTTTAGTGCAAGATCTTCGAGAGTTGCTTGGACTGAAAGAAAGCATTAGCTGCTAAGTAACTGTCACCAGATGAGCCCTCTAAGGCTGGTCCTTGGATAGAGCATCCCTGTTACCAAGCCTGTCCCTGCAGAGGAGGAGGGTGGCTTCCATTTTGTCCCCATCCTATTATCAGAAAGTTTTTGCTTTAATTCTTAACTCCTTCTCCTTTTTCTTGCTGTCAAAATTGTTTGGTTTAATGAGAGAGAAGAGAGAAATGGGGCTACCAACTGCTTTCCTGGAAGCTAAGCTAGATAATTTGGACAAAATATCGTGGACAATCTTAGCCATATTTCCCCTGAAAAAAGAATGACTTTCAAAGTTTGATCATTAGGTTTGTTCCTAAAACAAATGATGTGATTTTATTTATCTTCTTTTATTCTGCAAGTAGGCATCTATATTATCCTATAGTCCAAATTTCCAATGTCACAAAAGCACGTAACGCTGACTTGTTGAAATATAAGAACAAATTCTCATCCCAAACTATAGTTTCCTTACCATTAAAGAATCTCTATGAACTGTCTTTTTCAGTAACTGACAAGTCCATCAAAAGTTCCTGCGTAGGGGCAGCTGGGTGGCTCAGTGGATGGAGAGTCAGGTCTAGAGACGGGAGATCCTGGGTTCAAATCCGGCCTCAGACACTTCCCAGCTGTGTGACCCTGGGCAAGTCACTTGACCCCCATTGCCCACCCTTACCACTCTTCCACCTAGGAGCCAATACACAGAAGTTAAGGGTTTAAAAATGTAAAAAAAAAAAAAAGTTCCTGCTTAGCAAATGAGTTAAACATTACAAGAATATACAAAAAGGTATGAATCATACATAACATGTAAATATATAAAACCTAAAAATAAATAAAATTAAAACCCCCTAAAGTTTACTATTTCTGTTTCTGAATCACCACACAGAATTGGGTATTTAATTTCCCTTTTAAAATTCTTTCATTTAAAAATAATATCGTTTAGGAAAGAGATGTAAACAATTCCTTAAGCATTAGGTGTTACCTGTTTGTCATCTGCACTAACAGATGGGCACCGTATCATAGCTAATATAATTCTTTTGATGGTATTGGACATTGGAAACGGTTTTTGTACCTGAAGCTAAATATGAGAATTTAAAAATATGTATCTCTCTCTCTCTCTCTCTCTCTCTGTGTCTCTCTCTCTGTCTGTCTCTTTCTCTGTCTCTGTCTCTTTCTCTCTCTCACACACACACACAACATAGCTAGCATTTATAGAATACTTTAAAGTTTCCAAAACAAATCTTATTTGATCCTCACAGTGAAAATTTATAATATCACAAACAAATAATGGACTTTATTTAGGAAAAGGGCAAAAAGTTGCTTGGTTTCTTTTCTCCATTCATCCTTGCTTGCTCCACCTTTTGTGAGAAACTTTCCTTGCGTACTGGTCCAGCCTCAAGCAGACTTTTGTAAAGCATGTCTTCCCTAAGCTTAGGGCTATAATTAAATATCTATAGATTGCCTCAAAGGGTCTGGTTGTCTATAGATGCTGCAGAAGGAGGATGGGGGGGGGGGGGAAAGTAAGTCTGGGAATGACATCAGGTTGTGTTGGAGGCCTTTTCCCCCCTGAGGTTCCTAGTGTTATTGAAGTCTGATTAAATTGAAATGCTTGAACAGGTAATGAGAGGAGATGCAGGAAACAGAAGCAGGAGCCAAAAAAAACCTTAGTGGAAAAAATATGGGTATTTCGGGACTCTAACATGTCACTTCTCATGGTATATACAGTTGAATAGTAGCACCCGACAGTAATTTTCAGGCTTTAAACTGTAAACCCCGTATCGAAGGACCATGGACTCTTGTCTTCTGTTACTATTTAATTTGCCCAACTAATTCTTGCTGTCTTCTTTAATAAAAATACGGCCAGAAATCAAGCTGTCGAGAAGGCAAGAGGAAAAGCCTTTGATACATTCTTTGGCTTTTACAAGAAAAAGAGAAAGCCAGAAAATGGACTTATTTGAATAAAAACCCAGTAATGCTAACTCTAACCTAAAACCATCACCCAAGGTAGCACGCACGTGGGTTCATGCTGAATTAAATCTTTCAGGACTTCAAAGATGGTGTCCTTGAGAAATGAGAACTTGAATGCTTCAAAGGCACCATCTTTGGTCATTCGTGCAGTGATACCCCAAAGTATTTATTCATTTTTTGTCCATTTTGGTTGATTTTACTGGTGGATTACCAACATTCCCAATGCAACCCTCCCCTTTCTCCTAACCAAAGAATTGAGGTAATTAGTTTAACCTTATAGAGTAAGTTAGAGAACTAGTTTTTGAACCTAGGTTTCCTGATCCCAGATTCTGCTGCCTTACTGCTTTTTCTGGTCCAATCTCTTCCCAATGCAAGAGTCTCCCTGGCAGTGTCCTGGACCCACAGCCAAACATCTGTTTGAGCAGTTCAATGGATGAGGACTTCACAACCTCCAACAGCAGCCAACTATGTGTCTTCACAGTTCTAATTGCTGGAAAGGTTCTTGGATTAAGCCAAAATCCACCCCAACATTTCACTCTTCATTTCCCCCTTGTTTGGTTGTCTGGGGCTACACAAAATGACTAATTCCTCCTCCTTGAAAGCCTTTCAGGCATTTGAAGACAGTCCTAATGCTTCCCCTCTCTTCTCCTCTCCAGACTAAGTGGCCCCACTGACCTCCACCATGCTTCACCTGACATGGTGGTCAGCCTCTTTACCATCTTGTTCATGTTCCTCTAAACTTAGTGGGGCTCACGGGCACGTCCCTGAAATGAAGTACCCAGATCTTAGTATCACTCCCGTTTAGTCTGACCAGGGCAGAATACGATGGGACACCCCCATTCACACAGTCAAGACATCGATGGAGCTTTCACGAGTAGAACTAAGATGGAATTGTCTCGTCGTGGTGGCCACTTTGTTTTTTCTGAATTTTCCCAGCTCCCATCTTCCCCCTGGACAAACACTATACAAATAGCCCATTCGAAATGTCTTTATTAATATTTTAGCATAAGAGTTGTTCCCCAAAAAAGCATTATTTGAAGCTTTGCAAAGAGGGAAGTGACATTATACTAACGATGAAGCATTGTTTTGCTTTAAACAATGAGTATGTACTAAGTGCTTACGTTGTGGACATGCAGTTTGAGGAAGAAAGGAAATATAGACAGATTGGTTTGAAATTCCAGGCTCTCCGTTCTAGGGAACCTGGAAAGGATTCAGTCTTCCTGAAAAGGGACATCATAACCCAGGGTACTGCCCAGGGGAAAATGGGCAAAGAAGGTTCGGGCCAAATCATTGATCTGGTGGTAGGCTCCCAGGGTCTGAAAGTATTCGAAATAGGACCAGAAGTCTGTGGTGGAGAAAGGCCAGTAGGGTAAGGCTGGCAGCTCCGCAAAGGGATCTGATAAAAAGAGAAAATAAAAACAGTAACTGACATTGATGTGGTCCTTGAAAGGTTGCAGTTTTTTACATATATTTGATTCTCATAACAACCTTGGAGCGAAGTGCTATTATTATCCTCATTTTTCAAGTGAGAAAGCCCCAGAGAGAGAGAGCATGAATGACTTGCCCAGGGCCACATAGCCAGTAAGAACTTGAAACAGGATTCAAACTCAGGGCTTCCAGATTCCAAGTCTCATGACACCATCTACTATGCCGCCTAACTGGCCCCATTCAGCAGCCCAATAGAATCCCGGAAGATACTCTCCCAGTGCTGGAGAGGAAAATCAGATTGCAGGTTGAAGGCTGGATTTCGATCTTCTTTTACAGATGAGGAAACTGAGACCCAGAGACTTTGCCTAGAGCATTGTCCAGGGTCACCAGATGGTGAGTAGCACTTGGGCCCTTTGCCTCTGCATCCTGTACCTTTCCTCTGTCTTCTCCATCCACAGATTTTTCCTTTCACTCAGCCAATCTATCCCACATTCGTGGGACGAGAAAGTCCCATGCAAAAAATAAAATGGATTTAAGTGCTTGCGAGTGTTGTCCAAACAAGAAGGGTCCCAGGAGATCAGTAAATAATAATAGTGAACATGGTTAATCTGTCTGTCGCCCTTTAAGGTTGGCAAAGCCTTCTTAGAACTCATTTGATCCTCAGAAGACCCCTGGGAGGTAGGTGCTATTGTGGCCCCCCTTGTACAAATAAGAAAACAGAGACTGAGAAAGTCTTAGTGATTTGCCTAGAGTCGCACAACTAGTAAGGGGACAAGGCAGCATTTGTAGTCATAACTTCCCAAGTCCAATACATTTATCTACTGGGCCACCTAATTGCCCCTAGTGACAGACAGGTGCGATTTGGAGTACTCTGAGAAGGCTTCATGGAGGAGGAGGCTCTCAAACCTCACCTCATGGGAGGCCGGATGGTATAGAGGAAAGAATGCTAAATCTAGTTAGATAAGCTGGATGCTTACTACCCGTGTCCTTGGCCAAGACTCAGTTTCCTCATCTGTCAAATGAGGGGGATGGAAGAGATGATCTGTGAGGTCTCTTCTAACACGAGCTCTAGCAGCCTTCTCAGAAAAGGCCACTGGATTCAGGGCACCCTAAGGCGTCCCGAGGTTGCACAGGACAAGGTGACCTTAAACAATCTAGAACTTGAGCAGTCATGAGATCACAGAACCTGATTGTAGGATTGGGCCCAATTTCCGCTGCCTCAGAGGATGGAAAAAGGAAGCGGGTGAGCCTGGAGGTGGACGTTTCTGTCCCAGATCCAGCAATCTAGAGAATGGCTTTCCTAGAAACAAAAGGTTGGGGTGGCCTCATGAGGAAGTATGGGGCAATGGCTAAAGCATTCTGCTTGAAGTTGGGAAGATCTGAGTTCAAGTTCTGCCTCACTAACTAGTTGTATGATCCTGGGCCAATCAATCTCTTAATTTCCCTGAGCTCCGGGATTCTGTGTTGGCCATGAAGCAGGAGTACCCAAGGAGCCATTGATGATTACTTAGTCCATTGATTAATCCACAGGCTCCTCACTTCATGGTACTGCCAATCTAAGGCTGTGATTCCCTGTGAATGAATGAATGAATGAATGAATGAATGAATGAATGAATGAATGAACGAACGAATGAATGCAGTAACTCAAAATTGAGAAGCACAAATGGGATTGCCAAGTCCTTTGAAATGCAGAACATTCAAACCGAAACTGGTCTGCCTCTATCTCAACGCCCCCGCATCGCCCTACAGTCTCCAGGGAAGGAAGGACACACAAAGCAAGGACACAGGAGTTGAGCCCATTTGTCTGGGACAGGAAGCATAAATTGCTGATCTTTCATTTCAGAGTAGAGCCTGTGGCTTGGCATTCAGCAAAAGCAAACTATCCCCAAAGAAAAAACTATTTATTTCTGAAGGGAGCTGGGCTGTATTGGGAGGAGGGAGACACAGTCAGGAAACCTGGAGCTGGACACGCTCCACTGTCCCCGTGTGACCAGGCTCCCCGCTGCACCGCCTCTGCCAGCATTTTTTGTCCCTTGTACTCCTGGAGGCAGAAAGGATAGCTCCAACCTACCGTAAATGCAATAATAGAAAATCAATACCTAATCGGGGTGTAGACCAAATGAGTCAATCCACCTTCAACTTAATATCTTCTAGACTGATTCAAAGCTGGAAGGGACCCCCAACATCAGCTAGCTTCACCCCCTCATTTGACAGAGGAATCAACCAAGACTGGAGAGGGGAAGCGATTGCCCAGGGTCACAAAGGGAGCAGGAACAGAACTGGGATTCAACCTGGAGTCTACTGACTACTGTTAGATTAAGTCTACACTGCCCATCTTTAGATTTAATGACTTAATCTAACTATCACACTACACATCTGGGTCTTTCCCATTTTGCCTCTTAAAATCCTTTGATTCCTTTAAGACTCAGCTCAAGCATCTCCTTCTCCATGAAGCTTTTCCTGAGCCCCTTCATCCCTAGTGCTTCCCTCCCAAAATGACCTGCTATCTATTGTGTATCTATTCTGTGCATCCTTTTCTTTTTTTCTCCCTAAAGCCCTTCCCTTCCCTCCTATCTTAGAATCAATACTGTGTGTTGGTACCAGGGCAGAAGAGCCATAAGGACTGGGCAACTGGGGTTGGGTTAAGTGACTTGCCCAGAGTCTCACAGCTAGATAGTGTTGTTATATTGAATCTCTGGGAGCCAGGAATCCACACTGTTGATTGACAGGTGGATCAGTTGGATATCGGAATGTTCCCAGAGGGAGAGAGCAGTTGGCCCAGGGGATATAAAACCACCCTGGCAGCCCTGGCAGGGGTTCCTTTCTTTCCCTGAGACCTGAGATCTGTGGATCCTGGTCTTTTGAGGATTGAGACGTGTGAGCTCAACCTTGCAAGATCCTCCTGTTTGTTCCTGCTAACATCATCAACCTGTACCCAGACCATCATCTCTGATTCTACTGTCCCTAGATATTAGGAAATCAATCATCTTAGTTATCTAGGTTTCCCAGGGCCTGGGAGGGATCCAGGAAGTGGGCAGGAGAAGAAGAAGAGGGTGGAAAGGGTGGATATCCCAAAGACTGATTAGCCATATCATCTAGCAAAGGAGAAGAAGCTGAAACATCAAGCAGCAGTTTGCCTACTCTGGTGTGGCTGTGGCCAGGCTGGACCAGAGAGGGACTAACCATCCTGATTCATTACTTACCTACAGTTTAAGGGTTTATCATTACCAAATTTAATTAGGGTTTTCCCAATACCTCTATCCAATCCCATTATCCATCTTTGTTAAATACAGTCAAAGCCTTTTAAAGTACCTTCCTGGAGTGGTTATTTCCTAGCTTCTCTGGGAAGGGAGATACGCAGTCAGAGACAAACCTAAAGAGCCCATTATACACCATCAATCAACCCCAGGTGAGACCTGAAGGGATAACATCCATTGACCTAAAGGATCCTGCCTGGGCACTGTTATAAAGGAGGGAGGTGTCATCTCATCCTCTCCCTCTATACAACATCAGCATCTAGTTTTATTTTATAACAGTGTCTGAGGCATGATTTGAACCCAGGACCTCCTGTCTCCTGGGTCTCTATTGTACATCCTTATTAATATCTAGATGATCAGCTAAATATTGAGGGTAGAGATGAATTCATTTTGGTTTTTGTGCCATTGATTATTTAGACCAGTGCCTACCTAATAGGGCAAGTTAAAATTGATCTTTATTGATTGCTTAATCAATGGGCCACGCTGTCCCCCTTATGCCTTTTTTAACTTCAGGTCCTGGCCAAAAATACTTCCTTGCCCCAAATGTGCCAAACCCTATGCCTAAATTCCACCCATTAAAGTTTCATGTTTTTGCTTTTCTTACGACCCTCTATGAAAACATCAGTTCTTCTGGAAGGAAGAGATACCCAAGTATCTGCCACTTGAATCATTCATCTAGAGTCAGAAGAGACCAACTTACCTCTTTATTTTTACAGATGAGGAAACTGAGCCCCAAGGGTGGGAAGTGGCTTGCCCAAGATCATACAGTAATCACCAGGAGTGGAATTTGAACTAAGTTCCTCTCATCCCAAAGTCAGGGTTCTTTTGACTGGACTACAATATGGCTTCAAAGACTGAGAAATGAGGCCATCATCAAAAACTCACCTTGTTATGACTGTTTAAGTTTGTGCATAAGTTTTCTCCATAAAACCCCCAAGCCTAGTAAGGAAGGTACTAAAGATATTTTCATTCCCATTTCATGGACGAGCAAAATGTGTCTCTGAGACATTGAGGGACTCATCTGCCCACTGGGACAGAGTAAGTCTCATCTCTAGACTCCAGATTGACCATTCTTCCCACTTCTAGCATGCTTTTGGCTGTAGAAGAGCATTTAATATTTTTTGATGGAGGAAAACACCTAAAGATCATATAGATCTAGCTGTGGAGAGACCTTGGAGGCTATTGAGTCCCACCCTTCATTTTACAGATGACGAAACTGAGGTGTGGATGATTAAAGTGACTTGTCCAAAGTAAAGCAGAATCTGAATCCAGTTCTTCTGATTCAAAAGTTAGTGTTTTTTCCCATAATATCCTACTTTCTTTCTCTGGAGCTGGAGGGGAGCACTGAATGGGAGCCAAAGAAATGGAGAAGACTGATTTTGCCCCCCTCTCTTTCCCTCTCTCCCCCCCGCCCCCCATCTGAACACCTCCCTTAGGAGAGGCCCAAGAAAGTATACCCTTTCTCTTCCATGCTTCCTGATCCAGGGCCCAGACTCTTCAGATATATCCTGCTTTTTAGAGAATCACCCAGGGGCAGCTAGATGGCCCAATGGAGAGAGTTTCAGGCCAGGAGTCAGGAGAACCTGAGTTCAAATGTAGCCTCAGATACTTCCTAGCTGTGACACTGGGCAAGTCGCTTAACCCTGTTTGCCTAGTCCAAGTCCTTTTTAGCTTAGAGTTGTTACTAGGACAGAAAGTATGGGTTAAAAAAAAAAAGAGAGATCACCCAAAGATGGAAGCTTTCTGATGGACCCACCATTTTGGTATGGTACAGAACTTGTCCCAGAGATACTGATTAACATGTGCACAGCAAGTTAACAGAAAAACTAGTGTTGATAGCCATTAATTTGCCTAAAATAAGAGGGAATGTTTCCCCCCTGCCTAGCTTTACTCTTCCCCCATCATTCCTGCTCCATTTTTTATTCTTTTAAATTCTTTTATTTATCTCTTAAATCCTTTTAAACACACACACACACACACACACACACACACACACACACGCACAGATGTAAGAAATGAACACCATCACATTACCTTCATCTTCTTGGACTGGCTTGGCACCTACAAATAAAGAAGAAATGTGTCACTTAGGGAGAAGGGGAAAGCAGAGGGTTGGAAGCTTCTGGTAAGGGTAAGAATGAGGCTGACAGTTGGCTTGATGTCAGCTTTCTGAGCCATCATGAAGAATCCATCATGAGCAAAAGGCAAGGACATTGAGAGACCCAGAACTGGCAATTAACATAGATGTGCCAGAAAGGAAGAGAGGCTAAATCAGCCATGGCATTTTTTAAAGCAAAGCAGTAAGTAAAAGTAACAGTTGGCACAAATAGGGTATTTTTAAAATTTGCAAAACACTTCACACTTGGTTTCTCATTTGAGTGGAAAAAAATACCCAAGTTGGAGTCCAAAGATCCAGGTTTAGATCCTGCCTCTGAAGCTTGCTACCTCTGCAAAGTACCAAGGAGGTGACTAGCCTCTCTGGGACTCAGTTTCTTCATCTGTAAATCCAAAATGATTTTTTTTATGAAAAAAATAATTTTTGGATGTAAGCTCCTGAGGGCAGGAGTTGTTTTTTTGTCTTTGTGTCCTAGCACAACCAGTCACTGGCTCACAGAAAGCAACTTCATTGTACAATGATAGGGTTGGATTATATGACTTAGAAGGTCCCCTCCAGTTCTTGATCCATGATCCCATGACACTAAGATCATTGCTACCCATGGGACTTTATGCAAAAATGTTGAATCTTCCTAGCCCTCAGTTTCCCCATCTGTACAATGAGGGGGTTGGATTAGATGATATCAAAGGTCCCCTCCTGCTCTTAGTCCATTATTCTCTATAGTCCTGAGGTAGATGCTATTATTATGGTTTTGCAAAAGAGGAAACTGAGGCTCATAAGGTTAGGTGGCTTGCCTAACAAAGCTAGAGAAAATCTAATGTTGGATTTGAGCTGAGATCTTCCTGACTCTCAGCCCAGACCTTTATCCCCTCTACCTCCAGCCACTTCAAATGTTTCAGGGGACAATGAAAAGTTAGTGTTCTTAGTAGCCAACTCACCTACAAAAGTCCCCATCAGCAGGCAGAGGAAGAGCTGGCTGATAATGATGAATTTCATCTTCCCCAAATCCCACTGCTGATCTTTCAAATGTCAACTGTCCAACAAAGGAGGAAAAGGCCCATCATTACCACCCACATTGACGCTTTTTACATACCACCCTTCCCTAATAACATTGAGTCCCCTCAAACACTCACCCCAAAGAATCCTCCCTTATAATTAAACCAACACGTAGGCCGTGGAAACACATTTCTGGCACCTCTACCAAATAGTCTATGGTAACTAAAAACTTAGATCTCTTTATGGGAACAATCTCTCACTATTTTCTTAGCAAGGGTGATTTGAATTTAACTACTAAAATATGTTTTCCCCCTGCGTGCCCTTCCATCTATAGATTTCTTTTTGAGAGGTTAAGCCTAAGTCACTTAAGCGAGAGTGCAAGTGTGATCCTAGAAATCCAAGAAATCGTACCTTTGTTTTCCCCCCTGAGGTTGGTTCCAGTTTTTATCTCAGAAGTTACTTCTTGTCTGATTCAGCAGTCCAGCTTGAATGGGCTTCTGTTGATGGCATAAAGAGAACTGCTCTCTTGAGAAAGGCAAGGGGATAAGGAAGGGAGACGTCACTTTCTGGAAGCACCAATCTGAATTTTTCCTTCTGCAAAGAATTGAACTGTAGTTCATCATAGCCCCACTTGTGTTAAAACAAAAAAACAAACAAAAAAAAAAACAAAAAAAAAACAGAAAACAGAAATCAGCTCTGAAGAATCCCACTTGTAAATCCAAAGCAGGAAGAGAAGGATATTCACAAAAGGAATTCTCCAGGGCTTTTAAACTTTTTTTGAGTCATGAACCCCTTCTGGCTCAGCCTATGGGACCCCATCTCAGAGTAATGTTTTTAAATGCATAAAATCTGTAGGATAAAGGAAACCAATTAGATGGAAATAAAGCTATTAAGAATTTTTTTTTTCAATTTATGGACTAAACCCCTGCTTAAAGCTTCTCAGGCTGAACCCAATGTTGGCAAAATAAAACCTAATTGTATTATCATTTGACAGTTGGAAGGGACTTTAGAGAACAAAACATGAATCCCTCCCCTCAGCATTCCTGACAGATTCCCAGCTAGGGTAGCTGGGTAGGTGAGACCTGGGACTGCTGAATGAGTATCTAAATACTAGGCATTGAACTAAAATATAATGGCAAGTGCTAATTACTTGCCTTCCTTTGCCCCAATGTACATTAATTGGGCTCAGACTAAGTAAAAGCAAGAGAATCACAAGCTGTGAAACTTGGGCAGGGCCATGGCAGCCTCTTAGTCTGGCCCATACATGGAGGGAATCTCTACTCTAACATATATGACAAGTGACTTGAAGAATTCTAGTGAATATTGGAGAATATTGGATAATAATGACTATTAGCACCTGTTGAAGGTGTAGTCCATTCTACTTCTGCAGAGTTGCCTGGGCTGCTTGGATGGGAGAAATAGCTCTCCTCTGAGTCCTTGTGGGAGGTTACTGCTGCTGAAATAAAGATACCACAACCCAGAAATTCGAGAAGTCAAAACTTGGGTTTTATTGTGCTTAAGCACAGGTTCAGGTGGGGGAGACAAAGAACCTCTCAACCAAGATTAGGATTCTAACAAGGCTTCTTAGAGACAAAATTTTGTCAGGGTGACCGAGAAATAATTCTTTTAAATACTGTTTTATAATCTCATATATTCTTTCAGGTTACCAGTTTTGTTGTTGTTGTTGTTGTTTTTAAGGAGGACATCCCTTATCACATCACATCCTTCCTTCAATATCATAAAAGCTGAACTTAGTTAAGTATAATCATGTCATATATCTCCTAAGGAAACAAACCTAAATAGACTCTATCAGTAAACTAAGTCAGGTTACAGATTAACCTACATTGAGAGGGTCTACTATAGGCTGAGTGAGAAGGGAGATTTACATGTCACCAGAATAACCAAGCAGCTGAGAACAATTGGGATCCTTTCTCTAGCTTCTTCTCTGAGTAATGTTGGACACCTTACGTAAATTTTCACATCCCATAGAGCTGGTTTCAGTTAGTTTACTAACCTCCTAATGTTATCAAACAAACTCTATAAGTAAAGTAAGTCAGGTTTGTAATGCAGGGTTTTTGCATTGCAATATTAGCCTAGGCAAAGCTGTCAGTTACCCTGGATGGAATCTTGACGATGGCATGCGCCATGGGCCAGATGCCAACTGGCAGTTGGGCTAAGACTATAAAAGCCCCTGCAAACCCAAGTCTGGCTTCTGTTTTCCCAAGACTTCACCCTGTCCGCTCATTTACCCCTTTCCCTGGGCCTGGGTGGTGGGAGTGGTGAGGGTTTGAGGGAGGAGGAATTGTGGTTAGGAACTTAGGATAGCCAAGATATTAGGACCATCCTTAAGAGCAACTCAACAACATCTATTTTATTATCAACTAAATTAGCCAGAATGTAGCAATCCAGGTATACATTAATTGTGATATTATTTTAAGAGTGCTCAAAAATGACTCTTATATTGCTTATGAGTGATTTCTGTAACCTTGAGTTGAATTAAACCTCAACCTTGCCAAATTCCTAGCCCTTCCCTAAGGCTACACTCTGGAAGACTGGTCAGTTATCTCAGGCTCCTTATTTTACCAAAAAACAAGTAATTAGTATCAAGACCTTAGGCCATATGGATTCCGGATCTAGATGTTTCCTCTATCCATTGTTTTAGAATCTGTATCTCGTGATGTTTACCTCACATCAGACCACTTGGCTCCCTCGTCCCCCCGTGTATGATTGTAACCCTAATAAAAGTAGCTATATGACAGTTGAGGCAGAAGTTCTTGACCACCAGAGCTTACTCGCTGTCTGTCTACCTTATGCCAAAACTTTCTATGTCTGCGTATCTTTATTCTCGCCTTATGTTCTCTTTCCATTAATCCTTAACCTGTAACCCATTTTCATTCAGTCCTTGGCTCCCCTTTCTGAGTGTCCAACCCACTAGGAATCTTTGTGGAGTCGGTGGATGGCTTCACAGAAGATCTGATCAACCTCTTGACCAGAGACAGCTTAGCTCTGGCCGAGGGCAGCCAGCCCTTGGCCTGCCAAGATCTTCTTAGGACCTTTGTCAGCATCACCAGCTTGACCTTAGCAACAGCTTAGTAACACCAAGCCCTCTTACCTTGCCTATTCCTTCCCCAGTTTCAATAAATCCTTTAGCTTTAACCTGAGAATCTTGTGGTTATTTCCTTTACCACTAAGGTCAAGGAGAATAGGAAGAAGAGAGAATCCTGAGTGAGGTTGAACCAAACCTCCATTGCTGGGACAGGAAGTTCAAGCACCCACTTCCTGCCGGTCTGCCATCATCCAATAAGAGGCAGTTACCTTAGCAGGGAGGGGTCTGCTGCCTGTCATCTTAAAGGAACTAACTAGCAGTTAGCAGTGAAGATTCACTGGGCACTTAGCTATCAGGGTTTGGATTTGAAACCTGAACCAAATTCATTCCCAGCTGTTTGCCCATCCTCCATAACATCCAACTCAACCTCCTGCTAGACTGATTACCGGCTCTAGGCCCATTAGTACCATTACCGCCTTCATAACAGGTTACAAATTAAATTGTATTTAGATTTAGATTAAGATGTTACTAGGTGGTATAGGATAGGACACCCAGCCTGGAGTCAGAAAGACCTGAGTTCAAATGCAGCCTCAGATACTTACTAGCTGGGTGATCCTGGGCAAGTCACTTAACCCTATTGGCCTTAGTTTCCTTATCTGTAAAATAAGCTGAGGAAGGAAATGGCAAACCTCTCTAGGATCTCACAAGAAAATCCCCCCCAAAGGGGTCACAGAGTCAGACATGAGTGAAATAACTAAACAAGAGGATCCACAAATGAGAAATGATTTTTATCTACCTAAAACCATTGGCGAGTATCATCTAGGGCAGGGGTCGGCAACCTTTTTGGCCGTGAGAGCCATAAATGCCACATTTTTTTAAAATGTAATTTCACAAGAGCCATACAGTGCTCACAGTGCATGCTCCTGTAACAGCGCCTGAAAAAAAATGGACTTTATGGCTCCTGCAGAAAGAGCCATATCTGGCCCTCAAACGAGCCAGATATGTCTTGAGAGCCATACGTTGCGGACCCCTGATCTAGAGAGATGATAGAGAAGCTAGAAGCTTTCCCAATAAGATAAGGGGAAAAACAAGGATGCCCATTATCACCATTAGTATTTAATATTGTACTAGAAAAGCTAGCTATAGCAATAGGAGAAGAAAAAGGAATGAGAGGAAACAGAATGAACAAAGATTATAAAACCATCTCTTTTTGCAGAAGACATGATGGCATATGCGCCAAATCCTAGAGCTAAAAAGTTGGTTGAAACTATCAATAAAGGAAAATAACCTGTATGTTCAAAAATATTTATAGCAGTTCTCTTTGTGGTAGTATTGTGGGAGAACTTGATATTATCTGGTTTAGGAGGGTACAGTCTTAAAGAACTACCAGGCTCCAAGGAATCTTTTAAAAACAGAATTTATTGAGTGAATGGCTGGGAGGCAGGTACAGGTGAAATCTGCTTCCCTCAAGAGAAGGGGTCCAGGAATTTTATACTTCATTTTTTCCCCCATCGGAACATGAGCAAATTATTTATTTATTTGTTTAATTTTTTGTTGTTGTTTGGGGAAGTTTTATTTAATTAATTTAAGTTTTTTTTATTTTTAGAAAACTTTTCCATGGTTACATGATTCATATTCTTACTCTCTTCTCCACCTCCACTGCCCCACCCTCCTGCAGCTGACACACATTTCCATTGGTTAGAATATTTTTTCCATGGTTACAAGATTCATGTTCTTTCCTTCCCCTGCCCACACCCCCCTCCTATAGCAGACACCCAATTCCACTGGGTTTTACATTTGTTATCCATCAAGACCTATTTCCATATAATTAATATTTGCATTAGGGTGATCACTTAGAGTCTACATCCCCAATCATATCCCCATTGACCCATGTGATCAGGCAGTTGTTTTTCTTCTGTGTTTCTACTCCCAAAGTTCTTCTTCTGAATGTGGATAGTGTTCTTTCTCATAAGTCCCTCAGAATTGTCCTGGATCATTGCATTGCCGCTAGTACAGAAGTCCATTACACTTGATTGTACCACAGTGTATCAGTCTCTGTGTACAATGTTCTCCTGGCTCTGCTCCTTTCACTTTGCATCACTTCCTGGAGATCATTTCAGTTCACATGGAATTCCTCCAGTTCATTAGGAATTTTATACTTTAAGGGAAGAGAGACTGTGTGACAGGAATGGAAGGTAGGGAGGGGGACAGACAAGGGGGATTAGATGACATTCCTGTGTGAGGTGCCTTGGTGTTTGGGATAGAAACACAGGTATACACTTATGACTTGTTGAGTTTTTATCATAAAGGAGGGTGTCACATATCTTAGAGAATCTAGTGATGTTTGAGATGCAAATAGAAGGTGTGCTAAAAACTCTTATCAGAACACTCAGAAAATCCTTTGATCATGCAGTTTGACCCTTTAGTTGCATCAGGGCTGGCTTTCTTTCCTGGGGGATCAGGATTGGGAAATTCCTCACATATTCTTTTGACCTGGGGTTCCTCTACTGTCTTGGGGTGTCCAGGGGACCCTGTGCCCCTATACCATCAGCAAAGAATTGGAAATTGAGGAGATGTCCATCAACTGGAGAACGGATGCCCAAGACATAGTATATGATTGTGATGGGTTACTACTGCATTGTAAGAAATGATGAGCAGGTTAATTTTTTTTTTTAAGTTGGAAAGGCCTTCATGAAATTATATGAGCAAAATGAGTAGAGCCAAGAGAACATTTTATACAGTTACAGAATTAATAGTTGAAGAATAACTTGTGAATGTCCACCTCCCGAGAAAGAAGTGGCAAACAGAAATAAGAAAGGAAAAAGAGAGAGACAAATGGCCCTGAGCTGCCCCTCATAATAAAAACGAATAAAAGGAAATAAAAGATGACAAATTATCATCACAACAGCCAACTCTGTGGCTCCTCTCCTTAGGCTGCCTAAATGGAAGGCAGAATATAGGGGAACCAAAGGCACAGATTACAGGCTTTGCCTCTCCCTTTTAGAAGGACCAAGTTACGGATCTGAATGGTTTATTGCATGTGGTAGAGAGTTCCACTTCTTTACTATCCACACAATTCATCTCGCGATATAAAGAGCTGATCGTGACAGCAGGGCTCCGTTGAAGGCGATGATCCCGGTGAGTCAGCCGTCTGGAATGTCGGGAGAATTGTTTCTTTTCCTATTATTGATCGAGACTCAGAGAAGTTCCTCCCGTAGTCTTTGGGGAACTCGAAGCCCGTCTTCCTACGGACCTCACCTAACCAAATCCTGTCCTGTGGGAAGGGAATGTATACTTGGAGCCTTAAATGCTCCTTAGATAGGAAGCCTGAAGAAAACTCTCAGCAGTTCCGCGCTCCTTGGGGACAGGGAAATCCTCCTCAAGCAGTTGATCAGTTTAGCCTGTGCCTGGACTTAGTTTGCCTAGGCCTGGCCCCGACTGGCCTTAGGACCACAGACCCAGACGCGGAGGGGATCTCGGACGCAGACGCGCCAGTGCGCATAGCTACGTACACACGTCTGTGCCTACGGACAAAGTCAAGGCCAAAGTGACGTTAGACTTCAAGGATGCTGAGGCCGCAGGCGCGGGGGCTCTCCATTGGGGAAGGGGGGGGACCAGGGTCGCACATGCGCAGGGCGTCCAGACCGCCTCCCCGCAGCCAGACTCTATTTCCCAGAATTCAACCGAAGACTCCTTTTTTTATAAAAACAGTGATCGCTCACCTCCCTCTAGCCCAATGCATTGTGGGAATGGCCCTTTTGGGGCTCGGAGTGCTGGGCCCCACAGTCTGTCAGGTGAGGGCGCGGGTCCGAGGGCCGATCCTGGGGGGGGAGGGGCGGAAGAGAAAGTGGTGGGGGAAAACGAAGAGAGTGCGCAGGCGCGGCACCCACATCCGCGTGCCCCTCCACTTACACACACGCAAGTGACAGAGTTGCGCGTGTACCACCGGTGTGGGCGCAGGTGTTGGCACGTGGGTGTGCCCACGCGTGGGCCTGAGCTCCCCAGCCTTTTGGCCCCTCCCCACCTCCTGACTCTCAGCCCGGCCCCACCCATTCATTGACCCATCCTTGGGTCCAGCTCCGCCCTGGCTGGGAAAGTCCGCTTCCTGTACCTGAACCCCTTGTCCCCACGATCCTGGCTACTTGGGCGAGAGGGGCTCAGTGGTCCCCTTCGGGCTGATGTCCCTGAAGGGCAGCGGGTCCGTGGGTCACCGCGTCACTCCCATTCAGATGCCCCCTCCGCCTGGCCACGCACGTGGCGGCCACTCCCACCCCTGTGAGGATGGCTCGGGGAGCCACTCCCCCCCTGGGCCTGGGGACGGAGCCCCAGGCGGGAGCCGGTACAAGCTTCCCGCCCTTGCCCTGGGCTAGAACCCTTTCCAGGCTGGCTACCCCTCTCGCGGCTCCCCTGGGGGGAGTATTGCCTGCTCGGGGTTAGGGGTCCTGTCAGAGCTTATGTTCTGCGTGGATGTGCGTGGTCCCTGAGTGGGAGAAAGTGTTGGGGGATCCTGTATGGGTGTGAGAATATGGGGAGGTGGGAAGGCTGGGCAGGCTGCCCTGGCAGGCACAGATGGAGGTTCTTGGGTGACCCCCCCCCCACTCCCAGGACATGCTCCACCCCCTCCTGGGGGTCACTTCTTCCTAACCCAGGACTCAGGGTTCCCATCATGCCTAGGAAAGACCTTTGATCCCTCTCCCCTTTACTCCTCTGGGTGTCCCCTGCTCTGCTCAGTGTAGGCAGGGAGGCCAAAACCCAGCGCTGGACCCTTTGGGAGGGGGTGTCTGTTCCCCCACTGGAATGGGGGCTCCTGACGCTCAGTGCCGGCGGAGGAGGGGCGGCGCTGAATAAAGGAGCATTTCATGTCACTACATGCAAAACTCTGGGCTAAGCTCTGAGGACCGCATGAAAAAGAGGGTCCCTCCTCTCCAGGAGCCCCCATTCCAGTGGGTGACGCCACCAGAAGGGGATTTTATGGAAGGGTCGGAGACAGCCTCTTGATGACCTTCCTGCTGAGAAACTCCAGTAGGTCAGGCTGGGACGGGGAACCCACTGGTGACAGTGGCCTGCTTGGGACTGACCTGGAAGTAGGCCCTGGGGCTCAGGGGCTGCCCTGCCCTTGGACTCTCTGTCACTGGTGGTGGTGGCCCCTTGGTCCCACCGATCTCACCCCTCAGGGGTATCTTCTGGGTAAGACTTGGGTGGGAGGGGTGGAGCAGAGAGTGAGCCCCTTCTATGTGACAGCCACTTCCTCCTCTGGGGGCCTGGAAGGAGGGTGAGCACTTAGCTCTTAGCCAAGCTGGTATTTTTAAAATAAGATTTAGTTCTTAGGTTTTCAGATCAATGAAGACACTTTAAAAAACCCTTCTTTATGATTAAATAATCAGTGTTTGGTTTTTTTTAGAAATCCTTGGATGCTCATCCAAATGGAGGCCAACACTTTTGGCGGGGTTGGGGGCAGTGAATGATATCATTACCTCCACACTGCAGTGGGCAGTTCTTGATACATTGCTGTGATCAAAAAAAAAAAAAATCAACTCCAAATGGGCTGACTCCTCCCAGCACTAGTCTCATGAGGCCTTGTTCCCCCAGAATTCAGGATGGTGGGGTTTTCTTTTTTCTTTTTAAAATCCTTGAATCCACAGCCAGTATTCAAGGCAGAAGTGTGGTAAGGGCTAAGCAATGGGAGATAAGTGACTTGTCTGGGGTCACAAAGCTTTCTCATAGTTTGTATTCATTTTATAGATCTACCATTAGTATATCAGTGTCCTTGCTTTCAGGGTCCCTCTATTTATATTAATTTTATTTCTTTTTTTTTTTTAGATATTCAAGTTTTTATTTTGAATATTTCATGTTCTTTCCCTCTCCCAAAATTCCCCTAACCCCCCTTAGCCAATGTGCAATTCCACTGGGTTTTACGTGCATCATTAATTAAGACCTAATTCCATATTATTGGTAGATGGACTAGAGTTATCACTTAGTATCTATATCCCCAATAATATCCCCATCAACCCATATGTTCAAGCAGTTGTTTTTCTTCTGTGTTTCTCCTCCCACAGTTCTTCCTCTGAATGTGGCCAGTTTTCTTTCTCATAAGTTCCTCAGCCTTGTATTTATATTAATTTTATTTCTTACACATCTGATCATTTTCTTTTTTTGTCATCTTGACAGATAAGATGAGTTAATTTGTATTTTGCTAATTATTTGTGATTTGAAGCATATGGCTATAGAAAATCTTGGTTTCTTGAGAAGTACCTCTTCATATCACAAGACCATTGATTGAACAATGATTCTTATACATTTTCATCAGTTTCTTATATATCTTAGATATGAAACTATTATCAGAGAGACTTGCTACAAAAATTTTCTACCCCCCCTTAATGTTTCCCTTGTAATCTTAGATTAATTAGATTTGTGGTTTTTTTTTAACTAAATTTTATGTGTGAAAAAATACTTTGTTAAATTGTTCTGAAAATCTATTAATTCCTATATTGTTTAAATCTAGCCTTTTGTAACAAGAGTTTATTTAAACCTAGAATGTCGCACTGGCTTCAGTGATTCTCCAGGAATGTTGGTGCTGGCTATGAGAAATGTTTTGGGTTCATCCAGGTCTTGAATCTATCTAAAATATTTGTGTTTTTTGGTCCACTCAGTACTCCCTTTTTCTGGAAATTGCCTAACTATGTATGAACAGTTTATGTGCTAGTATGTTTTCCTGGACAATATATATAATCTCACAGAGAGCTGCTAAGAGGGAGCCACACCATTTACCTACCTATCCTACTTTGTCAAATGACTTAATAAAATTATTTCCAAAACTCAGGTTTTGGGCTTTGTTTTCAAATGACATATTGTTGTGAGGAGGATTACTTAGTTATTATTTAGGAGACCTAACAGGAAGGGCTAGAGAATTCTAAATGGAATGGGGAAGCAGGAAGTGTGTCTCTCTCTGAGACGGACTCCATGGTGGTTGGGACAAGTTGTAACTGATCCTGGGAGACCGCAGAGGAAGTGGAGTTTGCACCCAGATTTCCAGAGATCCTGAAGGAAGACTGACATCTACTTGTGGGGAGATTTTGGTAGAGACTATTAATCCCAACCTGAGTGGCAGGTTAACTTGGGCTGGGTTAAGCTCCCAGAATCTACCCACCTGAAAGAGCACACCTAGTGGTCCTGGAAGAGCTGCAACATCGCTGGAGTGTGTCAGGACTCTGCTGTGAGGATGCTCACTTCAGTCCTGCTATTCTCTGGGCCCTGTCTTGCTTAGGTCTCCATTGAGTGTAGATAAGTCCCTCCCCTGACCCTGTGGTTTGCCCTTAGTCTGGAAGTGTAGAAACCCCTATTCCCATCCTTTACCACAGTTCCCTTAATTAAATTTGTTACAAACTCTTGTCATTTGCTTGCAAGTTTCCATAGGCCCCTTGTCTAGATGGTGCAGGGTGACAGGCCTAACTGCCACTTCTGTTAACAGACATTTCCTTAGCAGTTAAACCCAGTCTCCCTACCTTGTGTGGTCCCACCTTTTGTCATTCCTGTCTCCTTCACACCCTCCTGAACCCGCATAAAATATTTAAGTTAACTCCCCTGGTTTTCCCCATAAGAATATGTAACCAGAATTCTCCATTTTATCTGCTGTGATCACCTGTTTCTTGTTTACTCATGAACTTTTCTTCTATCCATAATTTTTCCATGTTTCTGACCTTTTATAGCTAAAGCACATATCCATTTGGACCATCTCTTGGGAGATGGTATGGGTTATTCATCTAAATCTAATTTCTTCCATTCTGCTGCCTGATTTTCTCAGCAGTTATTTACCAGAGTGAGTCTCATCCTAGTAGCTGAGGTCTTTCTGTTTGTCAAAAACCAGATTAAAAATTCTTTTCTCTGTATGTTGTGTATCTCCTCTGATCCACTAATTAATGTCTTATTTTTTCACCAGTGCCAAATTATTTGAGAATTACTCCTTCATAGCATAGTTTGAGTCTGGTCCTGCTAAGCTTCCTTCTTTCTCCTTCTTTTGCATTATTTCTTAGGTTTTTTTGAACTTTTGAAACCTAATAAACTTAGGTTTATTGAACACAATATCATTTTTCTTATTTTTTCATGCTTCTATAAAGTATTCTTTGATAGTTTGATTAGATGGCATTGAATAAGTAAATTGATTTAGGCAGAATTGTAAATTTAACTCCTTATATCCATGAGCAACGCCTATTTTAAAAATTATTTAGGATTCTATTTCTACAAGGATTGGTTTGTAGTTATATAATTCTTGTGTGTATCTTATAGGTAGATTCTCAACTATTTTTGTATATTCTATCATAACTTTAAATGGAATTTCTCTTTCTCCTCCTGCAAGGTTTTATTGGTCTCATATAGAAACTTGAATCATTTGTGTGGATTTGTAAGGGAAAATTATGAGACTGGACATAATTGAATAATTTTATTAAATCAAAAGTAATAGTGGAAAAAGATGGGAAAATAGGAGAGATATATACTTTCTTTTCTGTTCCATAGCTATTAGGGCCCCTTCACCATGTTCACAGGGAAGTCTAGCCAGCAACAAACATAGAAGAGAAGAGAGTGAAATCTGCTCTTGCCTCAGTTTATAAAACTTTTTCTCCACCCACTAACTCTCACACGTTATGTCTTGTAAGCCAACTGTGGCTTTTTATTTTGCCTGAGCTGCCCAGGGGGCATCACCTGGCCCCCATCTTGTTTGCTGTTTTTTTCTGGCACTGTTCTGTCCTCTTGACCCAGTTCACTCAATGATTTCCTTCACACAATCCTTTGGGTCAAGTTCAGGCTCACACCAAGTAGTCAATAATAGATGACATCACTTGCTTGATCCAAGAAAGGGAGGAGGGCAGGTTTCCTTCTTACAGATTTATTTTGTATTCTATAACTTTGCTGAAGTTATTATTTCAATTTATTTATTTAAATTTTAGTTGACTCTCTAGGGTTCATCTTTTTTTTTTTTTTTTTTTTTTTTAGAATTAACTCACATTTATTAATAACTTACGTTGTAAACCATAAAACATCTTCAGGCTTACAAAGCACATTCCTCACAACAACCCTGTGAGGTAGGCAGTGCAAGTATCATTTCTGATTTGAAAATTTGAAAAAAGAAGCTCCAAGAGGCTGAGCTTTCCCCAAGCGGTCATCTGGCTAGAGAACACTAAGTAGCTGCTGGGCTCCAGACCTCTTAAGCATCTTCAGGCTTACAAATGCACATTTTACAATCACATCTGTATGGTGCCTCCCAACTCTCTAATTTTGTGTCCAAAATTTGTTTTTTTTTTAAACTTTTACCTTCCTTCTTAGAATTAATACTAAATCTGTTCCTAGGCAGAAGAGCAGCAAGGACTAGGCAACTGGGGTTAAGTGACTTGTCCATGGTCACATAGTTAGTAAGTATCTGAGATCATGCTTGAAACCAGGACTTCCCATCTGTAATCCTGGTACTCTATCCACTGGGCCACCTACCTGACCTCTGAGGGTTCTTTAAAGAAGTGGTAATTTTGTTTCTTTACCCACAGTCAGTCCCTCAGTTTCTTTGTTTTATCTTATTGCTGTAGCCAGCATTTCTTGTAGTAAGTGTTAAAGGGATTTTCTTAATCTTTCCCTCTGTCTCCTCAAGAGGCTAGAGAGCAGGGTTTCTAAGTAGATCAGAACTGAGGAGTCAAGTGAGCCAAAGCTGAAGATTCTGTTACTAGGGAGACCAGACTGAGGAGAGGAAGTAGCCTGCCCTCTGACAAGAAGTTATGGGAGACAGTTGGCCAGTGAGGAGAGAAAGGAAGCAGCTGCGGACAGGTGGGGTTCTTTTGCCTCTGGGATCTCTAGAGAGCAGGAGGTCTCTCTCTGAAGCAAGGATCTGCTGGCAGTTGGCTACTGACAGCTGGGCTGCTATAGCAAACATTGAAGGAGTGAGTGAGTGGTGGCTGTCTATTATTTTAGGGAGTTAGTTAAAATTTTACAGATAGAGTAGAGTTAGTTAGTGAATATTTACAGATGGAGTAGAATAGGTTAGGCCTGGTTTGCCAGTCAGAAGAACTTGTCTTGGGAAGATAGTTAGAGATAGTTTAGGAAATTTTAGGTAGTTTTAGGAATTTTAGGTATATTTATAGGGTATAAGATTAATAATCTCTCTTTCCTCCTTTCTATCTTTCTATCAGTACTTCTTTCTTAAATTAAACAAAGTTTCTGTTAAACTGCTCTCCTCACTTTGTCGAGCTCCATAATTTAACCCTTACGTAGGTCATATAGAAGTAGTGTCATTAAATATTCTTGTTTTATCCATGATTTTACTGGAAAGGATCCTAGATGCTTTCCATCCTAGATATAATGGATGATATATATCACCACCAGAGATATAGTTCTCAGCTGAGACCAAGATCTGAGCCTCAGGGTGAAGGATTTAGTTGAAGTGATCTTGCTTTTGAGTTCCCAGGTCTCAGCTTTCCTAGAAGTTGAAGGTGATATGTGTCCCTGGAACTTTTTGCTGGTAGTACAACAACTCCAGGTCATCCTAGCTAGGCAAAGAGGACTGGACAATTGACCATGTGGCTTTGGCCTCAATGTTTGGGGAGAGAGGTGAGAATTCCAGAAGTGTTAATGAGGAAGTGGAATGTACATGTTATAGTGAATGGCTTGTTGTAATTTGGGATGCCTAGAGCAGGGGCAGATGGAATAGCCTGTTTTAATTTAGTAAGTACTGCTAGGTATTCTGTCTCCAACTTAAGTGGTTCAGTGACTGTATATTTTGTCAGTATTATAAGGGGGTTTGGTGATTTTCCCATAGCAAGGAATATCTTGCCTGCAAAATGCTGTTGTTTCCAAAATTGCTTTCAACTGTCTCTTAGTGGATGGGGCACTCATTTTTTGATATCTTCTGTTATAAATAAAATTAATATAGAAGGGTATATTTAAAAATATTAAGGGTTTAATGTAATCCATATTGATAATTAAGAAAACCATGTGCCTGCTAAGATCCAATTCAAATGTGCCACCATACCTTACCCCTTGGCTGCTTCTTAGGAAAGAGCAAGTACCAATCAAGTTCTCTCTATTTAAGCTTCTCTTTATGTTGGCTCACATTACCATGTAAGAAGGAAGCCCATTGAATCATGGGAAATGTAGTTTGAAATGAGATCCAAATGTCCACAGGAAATTTAGACCAGAGACCTCAAAATAAGTTCGAGGGTCCCCAAATTTCCAATATCACACTTCGACATGCTTAGGAGAAAAGAAGTGGGCACCATTATCTAAAACAAATCCTAAATACTCTACTTTTGAGAGAGATAACTGAACCTTTTTGCCTTTGAAATCTTGTGTCCTCTCATATAATTCCAATAGGAGATGCTTGATATCTTCTTGGCATGCTGTGGCATTTGGTGAGACCAAGAGCAAATCATCCACAAAGTGTATTAAATGGTTCTCCTTAAACTCGATATTTGCCAAATATTGTGTCAAAATTTGGGAAAATAAAATTGGACTTTCTACATAACCTTGAGGCAGATAACACCATGTGTACTGAGACCCTTTCCAGGTGAATGCAAATATTTTTCAGGAATCTTCATGCATGGGTATTGAAAAAAAGGTAGAACACAAATCTACTACTGTGAAATATTTAGTGGTGCTAGGAATAGAGGAAATAATGGTCGATGGACTTAGAACAACAGGGTGTCTTTTGATGACATGATTATTAGCAACACTTAAAAATCTTAAACAAATAGATAAACAGGTTTTCCATTTTCAGCTAATTTTGTTTTTTTTTTTAATAGTCAGGATAGGTGTATTATATTCTGATTTGCATGGGATTATTTTTTGTTTAATTAAAGAATTTATCACTGGGGTAATTCCCTTGTTAGCTTCTTTTGATAATGGATACTGAAGAATGGAAAGTGGTGAGCCACCGTTTTTTCTAATTTGAACCAGAACAGCTGATTTCAGTAGGCCTACATCAGAAGAAGATGTAGCCCAGAGAGATTCAGGTATATCTGTTGGTATTCCAGAGGTGTGAGTTTCTTCCATCTCCTGACTAGAAAGAGTACAGGGAACACATTTAGAGATTCCTCAGGTAGTTCTAATGTAATATCACCATCTTGAGTACATATTATCGTGGCTCCTAATTTACACAAAAGATCTCTCCCTCATAAATTCATGGGGGAGTTAGGCATTAGAAGGAATGCATGCTCCATGGATAAAGGTCCTACAGACACTATTCGTGGTGAAAGCTATGGGACTTTCAGAGGTGCTCTGGACATCCCCACAACATTGATAGAGCCAATAGAATTACAATTAGAATCAAGTGTACTCATGAGCATAGATATTGATGCCCCAGTATCTAGAAGACAGTTGTATAATGTATTTCCTACTTTCAGTGTCAAATGTGGTTCATTGCTATTTGGGGGAAAAAGGACCGGGATGACTGGTGTAATTATATTGGTGTCTAGAAAATCAAATGTTTCAATCTTTGATTCCAGAGTCCTTTCTTCCCTCTCAAACCTTCATAAAGGTCAGTGTGCACCTCTCTGAGATTCCTCTCATTGAGGAGAATTTACATTTTGGCTATTGTGTGGACAGGCCCCATTTCGGATATATTATAACATATCATTTGCCTCATTTTGATGATTGGTTCTATCATTCCCATAATTTCCATAACTATTATTTCTGTAATTGTTTCTGTTGTTATTATTTCCAAAATAATTGTTGTTCCTAGAATTGTTGTTCTTAAAGTTTCCACCATTATTTCTAACATTATTGAATATTTGAGTCCAATTTCTGCAATTTAACTTTAGGTGTCCTTTCTTTCTGCATAAGTAACATGTTAGTCTTTGGTTTGTAGATTCTTGCAAAGGAGTCATAGCTCCATAATTTTTATATCATTTTTCAAGTTTTCCCTTTAATACTTTCATCTTCTTAATGTCTCCACCAAATTACTTTTATCTTCATCTTTCCTTTCATGCCCATTATACACATATAGTGCCACTCTTCTTAGTTCATCAAGGTCCATATTTGGTCAGTTAGGACAGCTGGTTTTGAAATATTCCTTGAATACCCTGCAACAATTTTTCACAAACTGCCTTCTCAATTGTCTTAACATCCCTTTCTCTGGTCACATCTAGGTCTATATTATCTTCCCCCTAGTTCTACAAGTCTGTCTATGAACTAAAGGATTTTCTCCGATATTTTGTTTTAGTTTTTCAAATTTTGTTCAGGTACCTGGTCTGTTGGAACATGGTCTCATTGATTTGAGTACTGACTCCCTAGCTTGACACAATCTGGTGTAATTGGATTCATCATTAAAATCTCATTTGGGGTCTTTCAATGTCCAGTGAACTGCTCCTCTTCCACAAGCCTCATTAGTAAGCATGATAACCTTATCTTTTTCCCTTTTTGTTAACAATTCGTCTAACAAATGCTCAAAATCAATCCAGGTTGGATCAACTTGTTGGCATATGTTTTCTAGCTTTTGGATAACAGCTATGGACTCATTCTCAAAAGAAGGGTGTTCTGCTTAAATCCGTCAATATCCTTAGGGATAAATGATGTCTTTGATGTCTTATGTTAACTAACTCTTCTTTGGGATTAAAGGTTGGTACTTCTCTTAAGGGGAATAGGCTTGTACTTTCTTTTGGTTGTTGACTGAGCTGCCAAGGAGTTGATGGAGGAAGTAGGAACAGTAGGCGAGACAGGTTGGTTAGAGTGAGAGATAGTTTCAGACAATTGAGAAATAGTTTTGGCCATTTGAGAGAAACAATCTTCGAGGTATGCAACTCTAGCCTCCATTAAGCTATCTTTCCGTTGTTTCTTTTTCTTAGAGAGAACTAGACAACTTATTTGATAAAATTGGTATCCTTGAAGTAATCTTGTCCAAACGAATAATCCCAGAAATGGTAATAACCAGAGACAATCTAAAATTGTGAGCTGTAACAACTGTTATAATTAAAGGAGGTCACTTGTATCTATTTGAGGTAGTAGAAATGATGTACAGAGAGGAATAAGATGACACTTCTCCTTTATAACAGTTGCCCAGGCAGGATCCTTCAGGTCAAAGAGGTTTATCCCTTCAGGACCCACCTGGGGTTAATTGATATATTGATTTGGGCTCTTCAGCTAGGATAATGATGATATTCTGACTGCGTTGTCTCCCTTCCCAAAACAAGCTTTGAAACTGATTTAGGAAGGTACTTTAAACTTTATATATTAATAAGAAGGATAAGGGTAAAGGACTGAGGTACTGGAGACCCTATTAAAATTATTCCTAATGAAACCCCCAACTGCTGGCAAATGAAGAAATAATGTTAGCTTCCCTCTGGTTCAGCCTGGCCAGGACTAAACCAGAGTAGGTAAACTGCTGGGAAATCTTCAGCTTCTTCTTCTGTAGATCTTAGCCTTAACAGTTGAGATATATCCACCCTTTCCACCCTCTTCTTCATCTCCTGCCCACTTCCCGGATCCCTCCGGGGCCCTGGGAAACCTAGGTAACTAGATGATGAAACTCCTAATATCTAGGGACAGTAGACACTGAGGTGGTGGTCAAGTACAGGTTGATAACAGTATATCAAGTACAGGAAGAGCTTGCAGAGAGATGTTTGCACCCTCTCACTCCAAGACCAGGATCCACCGATCTCTAGCCTCAGCACAGGTCAAAGACCTAGAACTTCTGCTCAGGGTTCTCAACTGCCCCCTCCTGCCTTTCACATGCCTCCCTGGGAACATTCTATCCAACTGACTTATCTGTCAATCATTGAATAAACTTCAAGCTCCCAGAGATTCAATATAACACAACTCAGTAAAGTGGGAGTTGTTTGAGATAGACTGGAACCTCCTCCTTCACTACATGTGCCATAATATCTAGCACCATGTTTAATTGCCTAAAATTTCCTATGCTTCTACCTTTTTACCTATTCTTAAAAAGTAGGGATAGTAAGAAGTGAGGAACAAATTAATAGGTTAATCAAACTCCTACCTGGCTTGCCAGGATTGTAAAAGTTAAAAGTAGGAGTTTGACAGAAGTGAGGAGAGTAGTTGAATAAAACACTTAGTTTAATTTGAAAAGTACAGATAGAAAATAGAAAAGGAGGAAAGACAGATTATTATTCTAATGCCCTATGACTATACCTAAATTCCTAATACTAGCTAAAATTTCTAATAACCTACCTCTGTCTTCTGAGGACAGGTTCTTCTTGCCTGGCAAACACCAGGCATCCTTTAACCTACCCTATCTAAAACTGATTCACTAACTACCTATCTTCCTAAATAATCAGACATTAATCCTTCAATTAGTTTTCTACCACCCAACTGTCAGTAGCCAATAGCCAGTAGGCCCTTGCCTCAGAGATAGACTTCATGCTCTCTTGAGATCCAGAGGCCAAAAGCCTCTACCTGTCCTTGCTCCATCCTTATCTCTGTCCTGGTCTCCCTGGTAACAGAATCTTCAGCTCTGGCTCACTGACTTCTGTCAGTTCTGATCCACTTAGAAATTCTGCTCTCTTGCCCTTTAAGGAGACAGAGGGAGAGATTTAAAAAATCCCTTTAACAAAGGAAAACACATTGGGAAGGGACTATTAAAGGTGCTAGTTCCAAATCTAATTTCCTGTCCTGGCTACATTTTTCCATTAGGATATATTATTATCCAGCCAGGGACTTTCAGCCTTTCTGATCTTTGAACTACTCTATTAGTTTAATTAGCATTTGTTAAATGCTTACTGTGTGCCATGCCTGAAGGAAAGGATTGAGAACTGAATGAATTTACAAGACATTTAATCCAAAAAGCAGTGACTTTCTTGGGCAGAGAATGGCAGCTCAGGCCTTTGGATAAAGTCCAAAAAGAGGTGATTTAGACCATGGGATTGACAATGAAGAAGGGTTTGGGCAAGGAAGTCTAGGGTGCTCTTGAGATTTAGGTTTAGGAGTTTCACTTAGGATGGGTCTCCCCATGATTTCTTTCTTTATCTAGATCCAGATCCAGGCCCTGTTCTTCTCCCAAACAGCAGTATGGAGGATGAAGAGAGAGTGACTTCACCCAAGTTTCAGGTGGATTCAAGTTTACTTTCTCTTCTCCCATGTCACATGCATACTACATCATTTCTCAATAAATCAATACATTTCTTCTCTTTATTACCATGGCACCCTTTCCTCCCAGTTCTCTCTCTTTTTCGCTGTTTTTTAAACCCTTATCTTCTGTCTTAGAATCAACACTTGTGTATTGGTTCCAAGGCAGAAGAACAGTAAGGGCTAGGCAATGGAGGTTAGGCAATTTACCCAGGGTCACATAGCTAGGAAGTGTCCAAGGCCAGATATGAACCCAGGACCTATGTTTCTATGTCTGGTTCTCAATCTACTGAGACACCTAGCTACCCCTTCCACCAAGTTCTCTTTAGGAATCTGAGCCTTGAATTCTTCTGTTAAAGCCTCTGGAGATTTTGAGAGATGATATTGAATTTATAGATCATGGGAGCTAGAATGTCTCCATAGTAGGTATTGACAAATTCAGAACTGAAGGCCTATGCATTTTTAAAAAACTATTTTACTTTTGGTTCCAAATTTTCTTTCTCCTTTCCCCCTCCCATTGAGAAAGCAAAAAAAAAAAAAAAAGCCATTACGAATGTGTATAGTCTTACAAACCAAATTTCTGTATTAACTATGTTTAAAAAGAAAAGGGAGCGGGGCAGCTGGGTAGCTCAGTGGAGTGAGAGTCAGACCTAGAGACAGGAGGTCCTAGGTTCAAACCCGGCCTCAGCCACTTCCCAGCTATGTGACCCTGGGCAAGTCACTTGACCCCCATTGCCCACCCTTATCACTCTTCCACCTATGAGACAATACACCGAAGTTAAGGGTCTAAAAAAAAAAAAGAAAAGGGAGAGAGAGAACTAAATATATTTCCATCTGTTCCCAGAACCTACTAATTCTCCATCTAGAGGTGGAAAGCAGTTTTCATCAGGAAGCCTTTGGAATTGTAGTGGGTCACTATGTTGATCAGAGTTCCTGTTTTTCCCAGTTGATTTTCATTACATTATTGCTGTCACTATGTACTGTGTTTTCCTAGTTCTCTTGACTTTACTTTGCATCAGTTCATACAAAGCTTTCCAGGTTTCTCTGAAACCATTCCTTTCATCATTTCTTCTATCTAGCACAAGAGTATTCCTCCACACTCATATATCATAACTTGTCCAGGCATTCTATGATGCACATCTCCTCAATATCCAATTTTTTTTGCCCTCCCCCCCAAAAGAACCTCTATAAATATTTTTGTACATTTGAATTCTTTTCCTCTCTCTTTGACCTCTTTGGGATACAGACCTAGTAGAGGCATTCAAAGTTTTACACAATTTTATAGCCCACTGTTTATAGTTCTAAATTGTTTTCCAGAATGGCTGGGTCAGTTCTCAACTCCACCAACAATACATCAGTATAACTTTTCCTACATCCTTTATAAAATTTGTTTTCTTTTTCTGTGGTTTTATCATAGCTGTATTTGATAGGTATAAGGCGATACCTCAGAGTTGTTTTAAGTTTCATTTCTCTAATCAGTATTGATTTAGGACATTTTTTCATATGGCTTTTTTTTTACTCTTACCTTCTGTCTTAGAATCAATACTATGTATTGGTTTCAAGGCAGAAGAGTGGTAAGGGCTAGGCAGTGGGGGTTAAGTGACTTGCCCAGGGTCACACAGCTGGGATGTATCTAAGATCAGATTTGAACCTAGGACCTCCCGTCTCTAGGTCTAGCTCTCAATCCATTGAGCCATCCAGCTGCTCCCTCATATGACTTTTAATAGCTTTGATTTCTTCCTTTAAAAACTGCCTGGGCAGCTGGGTAGCTCAGTGGAGTGAGAGTCAGGCCTAGAGACGGGAGGTCCTGGGTTTAAATCCAGCCTCAGCCACTTCCCAGCTGTGTGACCCTGGGCAGGTCACTTGACCCCCATTGCCCACCCTTACCAATCTTCCACCTATGAGACAATACACCGAAAGTACAAGGGTTTAAAAAAAAATTGCAAAAAAAAAAAAACAAACCCAAAAAACTGCCTGTTGGGAGATTGCCTTTTTTTTTTTTTTTTTTAAACACTTACCTTCCGTCTTGGAGTCAATACTGTATATTGGCATTCCTCCAAGACATTCCTTGTAACCAATATACAGTATTGACTCCAAGATGGAAGGTAAGGGTTTAAAAAAAAAAACTGGTAAGGGTAGGCAATGGGGGTCAAGTGACTTGCCCAGGGTCACACAGCTGGGAAGTGTCTGAGGCCAGATTTGAACCTAGGACCTCCTGTCTCTAGGCCTGGCTCTCAATCCACTGAGCTACCCAGCTGCCCCCGGGGAGATTAATTCTAAATCAAACCCTAAGTATAGAGGCTGGTACAAAAAAATAAACAGATAATTCTGATTATATGAAAATCTTTTGCATAAGGAAAATTAATGCATCTATAATAAGAAAGGAAATAGTTGACTGAGAAAAAATCCTTTATTAAATTTTCAGATAAGGATTTAGTGCCCAAGACATGTAGACAGTTAGCAGAAATACATAAGACCAAAAGCCATTCTCCAGTAGATAAGTAGTCAAAGGAGATGAAGAGTTCTTAAGAGAAGAATCTCAAATTGTTAACTGTTAAGTGGAAGAATACTCCTCATGCGTAGTTAGAAAACTGCACATCAAAACAACACTGAGGTTTCTCTTTCCACTCTGAAAATTGGCCAAGAGAACCATAGAGGAGACCAATTGGTGTTGGAGGGGGCATTAAAAATGGGCACAGGAAGACATTGTTTGGTGTCTCTTGTGAATCATGAAAGCTATTCTGGAAAGCATTTTGGAATTATGCAAATAAAATGACTGATATGTCTATACCTTTTGAACCAAAGACTTTTCTCTTGTGTCTTCTATCCTGGAAATGCCATTCATGAAGGAGACCTGATAATCTACCAAAAGATCTATAACAGCATGTTTTGTGATATCAAAGAATTGCAAACAAAGATACTTGTCAAGGAAAGAATATGTAATGGGACATGGCTGTGTTATCAGAAACAATGAAGATGGTGAATACAGAGAAGTATGAACAATGTTCTACTTGATTCCAAGATTGCTCTCCTTAATTTCACAACATCCCAGCTCAACTGTCCTGGGGTGATTCTTTCCATTTATACAATTATAGTCATTGCACTGCTCAGTTCTAATATGCCTTTCAATACATCTCTATATTCAAATGCAAATAAAATGACTGATATGTCCATAATGTCCAGTTTTTTCAGTACATTGATTAGGTTTGCTGAATGTTTTTTCTCTTCCTCTATTTAACCCCCCCCCAAAACAACAACAACAACAAAACAAAACCTTGTAATAAGGGATCAACTTGTGGAAAGACCTTTTCAGGGTGAATATGAGCAATTAAGGAAAGTTATCTATGAGTTCTAGAACAAAGCAAGGGGCATCTACTTAGGTTAGGTGTAGATATCTGGATGAGTGGTCACTGGTTAAGGAGAAATGTGTTGGATTCAGGAATCCCTGATGTTCAAGGATGTGGCTGTGGACTTCACCCGGGAGGAGTGGAGACATCTAGATCCTACACAGAGGACCCTGTTCAGGGATGTGATGTTGGAGAATTATGAGAACCTTATCTCCTTAGGTAAGCACATCTGTCCTATAACTCAGTGTCTGCTCCTTGGAGCATTGTCTTTGCAGGCCTTTGCCACAGGTTTGGACAGTGTGAATTGCTGAGTTTAGTATTTGACTTATTGCATAAGATATTCTAGGCTGCTTATCCCTTCAAGAGTCTTAAATCCTTTATGGCCAGTAAGCAGAAGGGTTCTGTTTTGTATTCCCAGGTGAAAAGTCTTCCCATGATATAAATGGCATCCTTATAGCTTCTTTGTGCCAGCCCAAGGCTACATTTCCTTTACTCCCTAGACCCTCCAGTCAAAGATTTCAGTCCAAATCTCAGGGAATTAGGATACTTCTTTCTCTAGGAAGCCTTTCCTCCTGCTTTTGCTCAGAGATTTCTTCAGGCACTTTCCCTGGATCTCTGTTCTACATGAATTTTCCTCTCCCTAGATTGGAAAGCCTATAAGACAAACAAGCAGGGATGATGATAGCTGAACTTTATATCTTTCCAGGATTGTTCATTGTACTAGTAAGTACTTAATGGCTGAAAGATTTGAAAATGAAGAACCAAAGAAAATCTCAGGTCCCATTCTACCCCTCTCCATTTCTTTAAGCTCTTGTGTTATGTTAAAAGGAGGTACTACTATCTATTAGATGTATATATAGACGGAGTACAGAGAGAGGATAGGATGACACCTCTCTCCTTTATAACAGTTGCCCAGGCAGGATCCTTTAGGTCAATGTATGTTATCCCTTCAGGACCCATCTGGGGTTAATTGATATTATTTATTGGGCTCTTCAGCTGAGGTAATGTTGATAATCTGACTGCGTGACTCCCTTCCCAAATAAGTTTTGGAAACCAATTCAGGAAGGTACTTTTAAACTTTGAATATATTTGGCACAGAAGGATAATGGTATGGGATTGAGGTATGGGGAGACCCTACTTTAAATTGATACTAATGAATCTCTAACTGCAGGCAAATGAAGGAATCAAGATGACAGCTTCTCTCTGGTACAGCCTGGCCAGGGCTACACCAGAGCAGGCAAACTGCTGTATAGTTTCAGCTTCTTCTTCAGTAGATCTTAAGCCTAATCAGTTGAGATATCCACCCTTTATCCACCCTCTTCTTCTTCTCCTGCCCACTTCCCGGATCCCTCCCGGGCCCTGGGAAGCCTAGATGACTAAGATGATTGACTTCCTAATATCTAGGGGCAATAGAAACAGAGATGGTGGTCTGATACACTTTGATGATGGTATAGGAAACACAGGAGGAGCTTGCAGGGTTGAGTTTGCAAGTCTCTATTTCCCCAAAGACCAGGATCCCTCTCCAGCCTCAGGGACAGGTAAAGACCCAAGAACCTCTCTCAGGGTTCTCAACTGCTCTCTCCTGAGTCCACATGCCTCTCTGGGAACATTCCGACATCCAACCGATTCACCTGTCAATCACCGAGTGAACTTCAAGCTCCCAGAGATTCAATATAACACTTGGTAGTTCCCTTTTGCCTTTAGAGCAAATATGCAAACCTCTGTTTGGCTTCTTAGCATTGAGCGAGGTCAATGCACTAGTTTTCTTTATGAGCCTAAACCAGATCTGTGGCCTTTCCTTCCTTGCATTACAAAATAGGGTTTGCTTTAGAGGTCTATTGTCTACCTTCTATGCTCTCTAGCTGCCCTCTTTTCTGGAACTGGAAGCAATTTGCAGAAAACTTTCCATCTTCAGCAATTTTCCATTTCTTTCCTTCTACATAGGGCTTCCTGTTTCCAAACTGGATGTGATCTCCCTGTTGGAGAGAGGAGAAGCACCCTGGAGGCCTGAGGAAAGGGGCTCACAATGCTTCTGCCCAGGTGAGTAAGTAAAGAAAGCAGACAGAAAGAAGTCCTTCAGGTGTTTGCCCCTTTGCAGAGTTGGACAGGGAGCTCTTGTCAAAGGCCTCTGGACCTGGGGCAAAGACCTCAGCCTAGCTGGCATGAGGTAATACCTTTCACTTGAGCATATTATTTCCCTGATTTCCGTCCTCCTCATATTTCCCTGAAATAGAGAAGAGACATATGTTACTTAGTTTTTGTGGTTTTTAACAGACATTTAAAATGGAATAACCATCAACTAAAGCATTTATATATACAAATAACAGTTGTAAATGGTCATACATCTAAATGATTTCCATTGTTTTCTGTTTGTTTTCAAGTGTGGAGTAATTTTAACAAAATAGTAAGAAATAGTCCTATTTGTTCCCACTGATTCTTTCTTTCTGTACTTTCCCCCCTTTTTAAAGTTGTTTTTATATAGTTTGGTTAACTTGGGTAGATTGTTGTTCTGACTTTGCTTCTGTATCACCTCTTTAAATCTTCTCATCTTGCTTTGTTTTCTTTTGTTGACTTCTTATGTCCTAATTACAAATAATTAAATTCATACCATACTTTGGCCATACCCCAGTTGTTGAACTTGTGTTGTTGCCATATTTTTGCTGTCATAGATAATAGCTGTAACAAACAGACTCTTAGCCTTGGCATTCCTACAAGAGTATGAACAGTTTTGTAGCTTCACTGGAAAGGACTTTGTTGCTGTTGTCAACCTTGAAAAGACACAGAACCACTAAAGTAGTTAGAAAGAAAAAGTCTTTAATCAGGACAAGGAAGACAATGCTCAGATTCAGCCATTACACAGTCAAGTGCTAGGTAATACTCAGAACCAAAGCTCTAGGACTCTGGGAAAATTGTCTCCAGGAAAAAAAACTCACCAAAGGTGGTTTTTCTGGGGGGCATAAGAACTTGGGATCTTATATACGTTTTAGGGAATTAAGAACAGAAAATATACATTGACTGGTTATAAGCAGGCTAGGGGAAGAGCCTGTAGCCTGAGGCTGAGGTACCAGGGAATAGCATAAGATACAATGGGAGAAACTTCTAAGACAAAAAGGGTAATTGAAATTTGAATATTTCTATCAATCCTATTCAGGATACTTAATGGATGCTTGGTGGTCCTTTGTCCAGTCTAAGACAAGGTCAGTCTGGGACTTCCTTTAAGACAAATTCCCAAGGGAGAGGGACAAACTTAGGGGTTCCATAAATACAGTTGACACTATCTAGAAATGTTGGACCACTTTATTATTGGATATTTTTATCGACATTTCTTTGTAGCCTCACTAGCTTTAATTTTACATTTGTTTTTTTTTTTAATGAACCCATATCTTTTCTTTAGATTTAATAGAAATATTGATTTCAAGGCAGAAGAGCAGTAAGGGCTAGGCAATGGTGTTGTGGGAGAGCTTTGAGGTGAAACCCCAGGTACAGGACAGGTTGCCCTTTGCAAGAATACAAAGAACTTAGGAATGAAAGGAGGGAGAGAGCCTGGCATTTTTTTTGTCTCTTCTTAATCATGTTTTATAGAAAAGTATAAATACAAACCATAGACACATGGATGTATATGTCCTTTCCATTTATATTGTGGTCATAGTTAATGCTGTTTTCTTGGTCTTATTTAATTTACTTAGGATAAGTTCATGTTGTTCTTTTCACACATCTCTGAATTTTTCGTATTTATTGTTTATGTTTATTTATATGATGTGTTTAGTCATTCTCCATTTGGTGGCCATCTACTTTGTTTCTAGCTCTTTGCCTTGGCAAAAGATCCGTTATGAATATTTTGGCATCTATCTGGCCTTTCCTTTTGTCCTTGAACTCTTTGAGGTATATGACTAACAAGATCTCTGAGAAAACAGGTATGAACATTATAGTAACTTTCTGGACATAATTCTAAATCACTTTCCAGAATAATTGGATTAATTCATAGCTCTACCAACAGGGTATTAGTGTGACTCAACAGGAAACCAAGAAAATTTTCCAAATGTCTATACGGTGATCTCTCACCAATTGTAGGAGTTACATTCCAGAGACCCCCAAATAGGTGAAAATTCACAAAATAATGACTTTATAGTTATTATTTATATATATTTTAGGGCTTTATAAACCCTTCCCACTCTCCAATAAATCTTTTCCACACTCTTATTAACCTACAGTCACTGATCCAATCAGCACCCAGGATACAAAACACAAAAATGAAAGGTTGGTCGCCTTTCATTTCATCAGCCAGTAGTATGCTGAGATAAGTGTAACTCCACAATACAGAATTAGATATATATATATATATTTTAAAACAGGTGATACAGTGAAGCCAGAAAAAGTGAACCACGATATAGTGAGGGTCAACTATATATTTAAACCCAGACAACCCACTTCTAGCTTATAACCTCAATGGACAGAAATAAAGTCCTATATATCCTTGGTGTTTTGATTGAAATAGCTCCTAATCTGTACATTTGTTTATATTGTATCATTGCTTATATTATATTGGTTTAGCTCAAAAATGAATATTGTCTATCTCCAATCAGTTAAAATGCTGTGCCATTTGTGTTTATATTGATTGCTATTTCCCTTTCTATTACTTCTTTTTGGATTCTATATATTGATTCCTCTACATTTTATTCATTTTTCAATTATGAGTGTGATTTCTCTTCCTTTTGTTGCCTCTTGAATTATTTTCTTATCCCAGAGAAATGGTATCAATTTTGGTGGATTTATTAAATAGCCTGACCCTTGCCAAAGCTATTAACTCCTTAATTTATTATCTTTGCTGACTCTCTAGTTTCCTAAGTAAACTATCATGTCATCAGCAAGTAGGGATAGTTTTGTTTACTCTGCAATCTTTACATCTTTTCAAATGAGTAATAGTTTCTCTCTTCCTGAATGGCTTTCCTGTGTTTGACAAATGATCATTCAGTTTTTCATGGATATGGTTTATGACATCTATAGGTTTATAATTTTTTGAGTCTTGGGCACCCAAGGTCTCCGTTATTATCTCCTTACCTGTCTTTGTCTTCAATTTCTCTAAAAAGTATTCTGCCTGGTCCAGATTGAACATTTTTTCTACTTGATAGAAGAAACTTTCTATAAGTTTCTTTCTGCCAGCATGACAAATGTAGCTTAGTGACTTTTCCTCCATTTGTTTCAGGTTCCCTCATTGAGGAGAGCAGGATTCCAATCAAAGATTCTCTGCTCATACAGGCTATTTGTCTGGAAGAAGCCCCTAAGAAAAGATTGCTAAAGGATCCTGCTCAGTCTTCAAAGATGCAAGAAGCTAAAGAAGACGATATTAATTTAGAGAAACTGAAGGGCAGTCAGAGGAGACAGTCTAGACATGTAACAATCACTCCTAGAACAACTTTTAATAAATGGAATGTGCCCACTCAGGGTTATACACTGGGAAGAAGTTTTAGTCCAGGGTCAGTCTTGGGTCTATTGTGGAAGGGAGGTATGGAGAAACATCTCTACAGATATAAGACACTTGAAAAGAACTTCAGAGACTTTTCAGACCTGAATATGTGTAATGGATCCTCCTTAGAGAAAAACTTGGGGAAATGTGGCTTGTGCAGGAAACCCTTCAGTTACTGCTCAGACTTAATTAAATTTCATAGAATTCATACAAGAAAAAGGCTTCATGAACACAGTGAATGTGGAAAAGCCTTTGGTAGAAGACAAAATGGCACTGGATATCAGAGAACTGATACTGGGGAAAAACTGAAATGTACTCAATATGAGAAAGTCTTTAGCCACAAGGAAATCTTGACTAAACTTAAGAAATGTCATACTGGAATGAAACTGTTTGAATGTAATGAATGTGGGAAGTCCTTCAGGGAAAGTAAAGTACTCAAAAGCCATCAGAGAATTCATACTGGAGAAAAACCTTTTAAATGTAATGAATGTGGGAAAGGCTTTAGCCAGAGAGCCAACCTTGTTAGGCATCAGAGAACTCATACTGGTGTGAAACCTTTCGATTGTAATGAGTGTGGTAAAGCCTTCAGTCAGAGGGGACAGCTCATTTATCATCAGAGAATTCATACCGGAGAAAAGCCCTTTGAATGTAGTAAATGTGGGAAATGTTTCAGCCGGAGGGCAATCCTTATTATTCATCAGAGAACTCATACTGGAGAGAAACCCTTTGCATGTAATGAATGTGGAAAAGCCTTCAGTGAGAGTAAAGTACTGAAAAGCCATCAGAGAATTCACACTGGAGAAAAACCCTTTGAATGTAATGAATGTGGAAAAGCCTTCAGCCAGAGGAGGCTGCTCATTTATCACCAGAGAATTCATACTGGGGTGAAACCCTTTGAATGTAATGAATGTGGAAAAGCCTTTATTGAGAGTCGAGTATTGAAAAGCCATCAGCGAATTCATACTGGAGAGAAACCTTTTGAATGCAATGAATGTGGCAAAGGCTTCACCCAGAGGGGCCATCTTATTAGACATCAGAGAACACACACTGGAGTGAAACCCTTTGAATGTAATGAATGCCAGAAAGCTTTCAGTCAGAGAGGAAACCTCATTTGTCATCAAAGAATTCATACTGGAGAAAAGCCTTTTGAGTGTAGTGAATGTGGTAAAGGCTTTAGACAGAGGGCAGTCTTTATCACCCATCAGAGAACTCATACAGGAGTGAAACCCTTTGAATGTAATGAATGTGGGAAAGGCTTCAGCCAGAGAGGACACCTCATTAGACATCAGAGAACCCATTCTGGAGCGAAACCTTTTAAATGTAATGAATGTGGCAAAGGCTTCAGCCAGAGTGGACACCTTATTAAACATCAGAGGACCCATACTGGAGCAAAACATTTTGAATATAACAAATTCCTTCCTCCTGAACAGGTCATCCCAAAGTAGATGTTCATTGACTGGGGAATGGCTAAATGTATTGTATCAATAATGAAATACTACTGTGCTATAAGAAAGAGTGAAGAATTTAAAGAAACATGAGAAGGCATGTGAACTGATGCAGGGTGAAGAAAAGAGAACAAGGACTACAGTATATACAATGAGTACAACACTATGAAAAGAAAGAAAAAAATTAAATGCTGTGTAATTTTAATGACTTGGCTTGACCCCTGGGAAAGGGGAAATCACTTGCTTCTTTTTTAGAGATGGGAAGACTTAGAATATCAGATAACCTTATATTTGCTGTCAGACTTGCTGGATGTTTTGCTGAACTCCTCTACCCTTCCCACCTTCATTCTTGATTAAAGAGATGTCTTCTTGGGTAGTGAGGGATGGAGGTCACATGAAAATATATCAAAATTATTTTGAAAGACATGTTATGAGAGACTGAGCTCGATGTCCTTTATTGATTAGTATAACTACTAACCTAACATATATGTTGTTTATACAGAGTTGTTTGCATGTTATTTCCCTCATTAGACTGAGCTCCTTAGGACTCTTTTTTTTTTTTTAAAGCTTTTTTATACCTGGTGCTTAGCACTGTGCCCGGCACATAGTAGGCACTTAAGAAATGCTTATTTATTGACTAAGATTAAAGGAATGTTGTCACTATAGTTTAACCTAGAAGAAATGTAGTTAATAAAATCTTTTTGTGGAAAAAATAGAACAATGTAGACTAGATGGTCATACAATCCAGTGGATCCCAAAACTGGCTGAATCACCCAGAGAGCCATCAAAGAGTGATTTAGTTTCAGTGAGAATGATCTTCAAGGGAGTGCTCTATGTTCTTGGGCTGCTTGAATATTTTTATCAGTGACTTCTGTGAAGACAGAGATGCTGTACTTACAATTTTTCAGCTTTCTTTTATCTGTTTTGAAACACATTTTGTCAATGACTTTTTCTTTTCTCTGTCTCACTCTAACCTTCCTCTGCTCTTGCCCTCAGGCTTTTCTTCCTCTTTCCCTCCAAAAGCCTTGTCTTTTAATATTATTTATGCTAAACAGTTCAGCATGTTGGGCTTGTCTGAAAGTATAGGTTTCAGTCTGCATCTCTACTCAAGATGTGGGAGACAAGGTTCAACCTCCATCTTTGGCAATCATTATTCCTTGTGCTGAAGAAGAGAAAGAAAGACACAAATGTGAGTTTAGCAACTATTACATTAAATTTGTTGTGTAACTTAAAAAATAAGACATATACAATCTGCATTTATTTATTTATTTATTATTTTTTTTAATATATTTTTAAACCCTTAACTTCTGTGTATTAGTTCCTTGGTGGAAGAGCGGTAAGGGTAGGCAATGGGGGTTAAGTGACTTGCCCAGGGTCACACAACTGGGAAGTGTCTGAGGTCAGATTTGAACCTAGGACCTCCCGTCTCTAGGCCTGGCTCTCAATCCACTGAGCTACCCAGCTGCCCCCTGCATTTATTTTTGTATGTTTTATTTTTTAATATGGCAATGATGTAAAATTGGTAGATAAAAGCCTATATAAAGCACTTATTACTAAATCAGGCACTATCCTTTGCTGGATTACAAGATCCCTGAGTTCAAGGTGTGTGGTCTTAAGAACCATAATCCCATGTCTATTTTCATAAAGTTCAATATAATAAAAATGTTATTTTCAAAAATCTGAACTAATATCAATCTGGGTCAAAACAAATTATAGAATCAGCATCTAGGAGCATCATGATGGTCTCAAACATGGGATTGAATTTCAAAGGATGAAAATTAAACAAAGAAATGTTAGATCTTGCATTTGGATTAAAAAACAAAATCTTTCAAAAATCTGAGATGTGGGAGGCATGATTTGATGGCAATATGACAATGTTTTTGTTATTAAGTTCTGAACTCAATATATGTCAGTGGTGTGAGGTTGCAGCCAAAATCTCTGAGGTAGTCTTGAAATTCATTAAGAAAAGACATAGTTTTCAAGAATGAAGAGTTAATAAGCTCCCAATATCCTCTTTTAATGGTACCTGGAAGATTCTTTTTATTTCTGGACTGCACATTTTAAGGACATTGACAAGCTGAATTTATTTCAGGGCTGGGGAGGGACTCAGGGTTATGCCATATGGGGATCCATTCCAGGGTCTAAGAATATTTGGCCTAGAGAGAAAAAGACTTGGGAGAACACTTAAAAAAAAACAAAAACCAAATACCTACACATTTATAAGACCTCAAAAAAAAGTGCCAGTATTGCAATTACTTGGATCTGTATAATAAAAACAAATGTAATAAAATAAAAGACAATTCACTAGAATAAAGATTAAGTCTGTAGATAATATTGGATATGATTGGGAAAGAAACATGTCAGGAATTCAACAAGGAGAGGAAAGTAAGTGTTTTTGTCCCACTGAAATAAAAAAAAAATATTTAAAGAATTTAAAAGGAAAAGCTTCTCTAATAATTGTTGCATGTGTCTCTTCCCCAATCAATTCAAGACTACAAAATAGATTGCATTAAGACTTTGAAAGGTTAAGTGGAAGTTTAACAAATGTATCTTAGCTAACTCAAAGGTTTATTTCATCTAGTTCAGGGGTCGGCAACCTTTTTGGCCGTGAGAGCCATAAACACCACATTTTTTAAAATGTAATTTCACGAGAGCCATACAGTGCTCACAGTGCGCACTCCTGTAACAGCGCCTGAAAAAAAAATTGACTTTATGGCTCCTGCAGAAAGAGCCATATCTGGCCCTCAAAAGAACCAGATATGGCTCGAGAGCCATACATTGCCGACCCCTGATCTAGTTTCTAAATAGTTATGTTAAAGAAAGGTTAGAAAATGGAAGAGAATTGGATTTGGCTCTGGATCATTTAAAGAAATAGAAAGGAAAGAGAAATTTTTCAACATGAACTGAGACCTTTCCCAGCCAAAGTGGGAAATTTTGCAAGTTAAATTCTAAACAATAAAGTCTAGTCTAGTCATTAATAAAGTTAGTCTCCCCAATAAATCATTTAATATATAATATCTATATACTTCAGGATTGTCTCACTAAGATACATATGGGCCCAAAGGTATTATACATTTCAAGGAGGCTTTCTTACTATGTTTGGATGTTTCTTAACATATTTAAAATGATTGATAGATGCATTGATAAGGAGCCATTAGGTGGCATTCCCCTTTTTTGGCAGAAGAGTTTTACAATTTAGGAGCAGCTGGGTTGCTCGGTGGATTAAAAGCCAGGCCTAGAGACAGGAGGTCCTAGGTTCAAATTTGGCCTCAGACACTTCTTAGCTGTGTGACCCTGGGCAAGTCACTTAACTCCCATTGTCTAGCCCTTACCACTTCTCTGTCTTGGAACCAATATATAGTATTGATTCCAAGGCGGAAGGTAAGAGTTATTTTAAAAAAAAGTTTTACAGGGGCAGCTGGGTAGCTCAGTGGAGAATCAGGCCTCGAGACAGGAGGTCCTGGGTTCAAACCTTGCCTTAGACACTTCCCAGCTGTGTGACCCTGGGCAAGTCACTTGACCCCCATTACCCACCCTTACCACTCTTCCACCTATGAGACAATACACTGAAGTACAAGGGTTTAAAAAAAAAAAGTTACAATTAAAAAATATATATATTGTTGCATGGGGAGGCCTGGAAGGGATGGCTGACCCAGCTCTACAGTTTGTTATATCCAAAGGCTCACTCAGAGTCTCATGATTTTTAGGGTTTTCTTCTATTGCTGTCATTTTTTCAAACCACCTAGAGTCATGATGGTCCTTACAGCATTCTTCCTGGAAGATCTACTTTCCTGGTCCCAGGTCACTGGCAACATCTTTCTCTAAAATTGCTTTAAAAACGTCTTAATCTGTGGACCTTTAGGATATCTCCACAATACCCCTTCAGGAGAACTTGATACTGCCTAGGATGTACCCCTGAAAAGAAGCACATATATAACTTGATAGTAACACAAAAGAATATTCCAAAATAGTGTATATTCTTTTACAACAATAGACTTGGTATAGAATGTTTGGCTAGGTTAATTATTAAAAAGTACATTAATGTCACCCAAATAATATATGAATTGCTTTTCCCAAAAGAAAAAAAAATTAAAACAACTCCCTGATATTTATCTACTTTAGTGGAGATAGCGTATATCCCAGAAGCATGGACGTCAGATGAAATACTATTGCAGTTATGCACTATCTGCCATGACTAAATAAAGTTGCCATACCCCCCAAAAAAAGCTGGAGGGGGGAGATGGATGGACAGAAATATGACAAAAAAGAGAATGTGATCCCTTAGTCTGGTTTCTACTCCAAACAAGAGCCATGAGGATAGGAAGATGGAATCAGAGCTAAGTGAGCATATTCTCCACAAGATGAGATGTCCTACCATAGGAAAGAGTCAGAAAAGCCCTACCTCAGTCTCTGCTTATGTAATGCAGGGTTGCTACAAGAATCCTTTGCATTTGCAAAACTACCAGAAGCAACCCTGACAGTTAGGGAGACGGAATGTTGACCCAGCCAGCCGGTGGTCTCACAGCAAAAACCGTTGGAGCCTGGGACTATAAATATCCCTGGAGCACCATCCTGGGGGTTCCCTCAGCCAGACCTCTACCTTCTGTAATCCTCCCCCACCACTGGCTTCACCCTTAGCAATTAGGTTCCAAGACCTTAGCCCTCTTCCCTCGGCTTACCCTTGCTTAAATAAACCCCTGGCTTCTATTCAAAGAGCTTCTGCTGATTCATTATACCATATATAGGGCCAAGACTGAAGAGGGAAAGATAACTTTCTCTTGTTTCCTGAGGGCTAAACCAGGCATCCATCTTGCTCAGGAAGTGAACCAAGCTTCACTTCCTGTTGGCCTAGAGTTTCTCTCCAGAAGGGAGGGCCTTCTTACTCCTCCCCTCAAGGGAGCTTAGTAACAATAGGGAGGCGGGTTAAAATATTTCAGCCAGACCCACACAATCTCTGGCTGACCCAAATCATCCTGTACTTAAGAGATAGCCTCCCTGCCTGAAGACCCAGCTGGTACCACCCAGGCCCTCAAATACAAACTACTTCATATTTCCTTTATAACACTTAATAGTGGCTCTTCTCTCCTAAAACTTCTCTCCCTACCTCTGGCACTGACATGTATCACCCCACACTGACTGTTGCCATCTATGATCAGTGACTTATTAGGACTCCCTTCGTAGTTTATTTGGAATCAGACTTAAACATTGCTTACAGCCCTATAAGATTTAAAATAGGTTTTAATAGCCTAAGCTTTAGGGTATTCGGTATCGTTTGGGCTGTTAGACACTGTAAACTGACTCTTTAATACTAAATATTAGGTATAATCCTATAAACTCAAAAAAAATTCATACTTAAAGCTAACAAAAAAAATCAAAAGAAAAACTGTTTCCTGAACCTCATTCAACTATGTAATAATTATGTAGCTTGAACTGTATCCTGAGCCAATGTCTCAACCTCAGCAGAGATGTTCCTAATAGAATCTATTACTTCCATCATCTATATAACAGCCCAGAAAAACCTCTGGGCTAAAGAGAAAGTGGCTATTGAATTAGGCCCAGATCTCTTGCTCTGTTCCTAGTCATGCTCAGATTCCTAGTCATCGGCTTGTCTACTTGGCCAATAAAATGATCACGCACCACTGGCAGGGTTACCTAGGCCAAACCACTTTTGGAAAAAGGAAAAGTAACCTGCAGAGTTAAAGATATAGAATTGCCCAGGGGTCACCACACCCCATGGAAAATCTGTTTTTAACTGTGATGAGGCAGTGACAGTTGCAAAGGATATGTATTCATATGATGCATCCTTTATCCTATTGAGGTATGTCTTAACCTAGATAAATGTTGTGTCAGGGAATTGGAGCTGTCAGGTCTCACTTTGAAGTGTCACCCATATATATAGTATGCAATAGTTGTAATAGGTAACTATTACCTATTTCATAGTTCCCAGAACTGTTAAGATTAAAATTCTCCCAGAGTATATCTTAATTTATAATAATTAAATAATTTTAAAAGTGGGTCAGAAAAAGAAAAGGCCTCTAGTCACATAAGGTTGGCAGTTCACTTACCAAGTTTCCTCAGAGCTAGAAAGCCAGGCCCACACATGCCTTATCTTTTCTTGCTTGATTCCCAGCCAAAAGGCCCTCTCTTTCTCTCTCAACTCAATTTTATGCTCTTAGTGGCATCCCTTCTGAAAACTCCTCTGATTGAAGGACTCCAACCACATTCTGGGCAAGAGGCAGGTTTTCTGGACACCAGGGAATCACAAGGGACAAGAGACAAGGGTCTTCCAGACACCAAGAATACGGAGGTCTCTAGTGTGGCCTCCAGAGTAGCGCCTGCTGTGGGCCAAGTCCTGTGGGAAGTGTTCTGTGGCTGGCCCTGAGAAGCGCAGGCCTCTTCTGTTCGAATGTTCTGACTCTTTCTGACCCCATGGGGGTTCTCTTGGCAGAGACCCTGGGCAGTTTGCCTTTTCATTCTCAGCTCATTTTACACCTAAGGAAACTCAGAACACAAGAGTTAAATGAGTTGCTCAGCCACATCAGGTGGTAAGCAAGTGAGGCAGGATCTGAACTCAGGAATTTGAGTCACTCTGGGCAAGTGAGCTTTGATTCCCATTTTAGAGATGAGAAAACTTAGGGCAGATGGAGGTGAAGCAACTTGTGCAGGGTAACGCAGCCAGCAAATGGCAGTGGCAGGATTTGAACTCAGATCTCCCTTATTCCAGACCCTACACCAGGTGCTCTGTGATTGCACCAGCTGCAGAAGTGGTGGGTCTTTTTACCTCTGTTCTCCCCTTCCACATGGCCCAAGTCCCAGTGCCCTCACAGATGCCCAGAACTTGGGTCAGTCTGTCAGCAGTTCTGACCCCTGAAGAGCCTGCACATCCCACATGCTCTCTCTAGAGTTACACTGACTTGCTGCAGGCCTTGTGCCAGGCCTCCTTGGCACCTTGGCACATGGAACACTGGCACACCTGGGCACCTTGGGCCACATTGGCACTATCACCCACATGGGCACCCTTGGCCACTGTCCCTCCTTGGGTGGCTTTGTGTCCACCTGCCCCTTCTTAGCCTCCTCTGCTGGACCATCATGCCCACCTGCCTCCTCAGTGACTGGGGCCTCCATGTTTTCAGTCCCTTAGGATGAATCTCAGTCTCTGTCTTCATGCCCTCCGGGCTGATGGTTCCACCCTTTGCTCTGCTCAGCTCCATCCTGCACCACTCCATGGGTCAGAGAATGGAATCCACAACTTTTAAGGCCTGGCTCTAGAGGTGGAGGTCGTGGGTTCACATCCTGGGACTCAGTTTCCAAATCTGTAAAGTCAGGGGCTGCTGCTAGACACCCCAGAGGACTCCTTTGCCTCTTGATCTCAGATCCTCTTTATAAAATCCTCTTCTGAACTTCAGACAGCCATGTGGGCAGCTGTGGAATCCTGGACGGTGCCTCGCTCTCTTTCCCCATCACCTCCATGCACTGGGCAGGCCTTGCCTTGTCTGTGTCCACAGTGGGTCTCACTTCTGTCCCAACTTTTCCCCACACAGAGCCGACCCCTCCCTCCTCTGCTTCTGGACCCTGATGAGCCTCCTTCTCTCAAGGCTTTCCCTCTCTGATGCACACAACTGGCCAAGCGCTTTGTGACACTCTCCCACTCCAGAAAGTCCACTGGTTCCCTGCTACCTCCAGGAGCAAATATCAGCTCAAGTGTTAGCAGCTAAAGCCTTTCCCAGCTGGGCTCAAACCTCCCTTCCTCCACCTTCTACCTTATTGCTCTCCAGATACAGGATGGCCAGCCTTTGCCCTTCACCTCC